>NC_135499.1:207765136-207932636 GCF_052857255.1 Amblyomma americanum
TGCGTTCGTCAGCCTAGAAATTTGTTCCTGGAAACTAATCTCCCTGCTGTGAAAGTATGACTATGTCTCGAGTTACCCCAGGCTGCACATCGCAATGCTACCTTTAACAAGCTTGGAATAGTTAGACCTGTAATTAAGCAGCTACTTAACATTCCGAGGTGTACATCGCCAACACACATGGAGCGTGCGTAGCATCGTGGTGAGGTCCAGAAACCGCAGCTCCTTTTCTTGGGACATTTGTTTTATTGTAAACCTAAGACCAAGGCCTTGTCCTCTAAACAAATTCATGTCCTTGTCTTTTCCGCTGGTAAATTTAAAATTAGTGATACACCCGAGCAGACGATACTAATTATCCAGCTGATGAGACACTATTATTACAATACAATTCAAAACACAATACGCAACATTACAAAACAATACAATGCAACAGTCTTTTTCTATTAACCATTTGATGAGACGATAGACAAATAACCTGGCAATAGAGGCTGTTTGAGAACAAGCTACACGTACTGAAGTCTGGCGAAGTTAAACCTACGTAGTCTACTGGCCATAAACTTAACTCGGTGATATTAATTAAACAATTTTATTTTAATTCTATTACTTTCCGCCATTCGTCAGTGGGTCAGGAGGCTCCTCGGTCTCATTATCAACCAGATAGGTCACTTGGCAAGTGAGGTGATAAGAGTAAAACAGAATAAAGTAAAAAAAAATCTCGTCTGTCCATGTGATAATCTGCAGCCACCAAGAGTCTTTGTACAAGCAATTGAGTACACACATTTTAAAAATAAGCAATTGACGTTTCCCGTTGCAAAACAGTTCATCTGACTTACTCTACATTAAAATTTATTTTGGCATCTTAAGATATTAAAGACTGTTCTTAATTTGTGACGGTATACTAAACAGTTGCCTAGTATTTACTTGTAAAAACAACTTAAGTGAATGCAGCTCTACGGAACGCTGATAACGAGTGTAAAGAAATTTTTGTATCAGAGTTTTTCTTTTTTAACGTTCGTTATTTTGCCCAGAACTCAGTATGGGCAACAAATATCCAAGCAGAACAGCGGACTGCAGCTATCGATATTGTGTACTAAACGTTGACGTTGACGTTATTAACGTTCGGAAACAGCGTGTCACAACGACAGCGAGATTTTTCAAAATGCTCTTATGTGTCGAAATGTGACACCTTACAAAAAGAAATTAACTTGCGGACCGTTTCGTGCCTTCGCCTTCTGACTCTGCACAAGAACGGCAGAACATTCCTTCTGCCACGAGTGAAGGTTCACATCAGGTGATGTCAGGCGTTCGCATGCGGGTCGTTTCATATAAAACATCTCAGGCCCAGAAGCGACCACTGCCGATTCTTCTAAAAAAAAAAAAAAATGTGCAAGTTGGTGATTGTGTGAATAGAGCTTCTTCGAAGCATTTTTTGCTCACGTAAGTGCATTTGAAGCTTCCTCGAACAAGCAGAAGTTGGTTGTGAGCGACAAATTTTAAATTAGGCGTGAAACAGGGCACAATGAAAAATATTTTTAAATATTCCACTTACATTTCTTCTTCATTTGACTTCATTAATGAAACCACGTAAAAAAAATTTCCACGATTTCTTAGTTCAGTAAAGCAGCAAAAATAATGCGGTTAAGGAATTTTTCCCGTAAATTTTATTAATGTTCGATCCACAGTAATTTAACTGTTCTCGCCTGCTGCTGTAATGCCTTTCTCTAGAAGGATACTTCTGCCTCCGCGTCTTACAATACTTGCAAAGCTGGCCACTAACTGCCACTGGAAAAAGCTCTCATGGATGCTGTGTTGGAGTGCTTGACCGCCCGACCCTAAAAATGAGATGTGGTGAACTAAAAAAAAATGCGGTGTTTACGATTTATTCATCCAGATGTCGAGCGACACAGCCCACGTTCCTTTCGCTATAGGGTCGCAGTGCATGTGTCGGATAAATCAGCGACATCGCGTACGTGTTCCGCAGTGAAGGCACTGTTCAGCAGTACCTACCAGTGAGGCTGGCTCTGGACTTCAAACATTGTTTTCTCGCCTCTAACAAAATTCACTGCCATCGAAATTTTTAGATTACAAGCTTAGTTGGTGTGTATATTGAGCCATCTCATGTACCTTTATCTGGAGGGTCTTGAGTCGTAATTTCTCTGAATCTTGGGAGAACATTACTTTTTGGACACTTTGAAAGTAATTTTCTAAAAAACAGCTCTTTGTAACACGTTAAAAATATTTTTGGCATAAAGTACAGGAACACTGAAAAGCGGAGAGAATTTTTTTGACTTGAACATTAACTAAATTTATGAAAAACATTTCTTAAAGCACAATTTCTATTTTTTATTGAACGTCGAAAACGAAGAAATGTTCTTACATAATTTCATTAATCGTGAGAAACGGAGGAACAATGCTGTTAAAACGTTTTAAAAATATTATTTGCCCTCGTACCTTTTTTCACGCTTAATATTTTTCCTTTTTACCTCCAACTAACTGTTTCATCGTAGCGGCAAATTCAAAGAGCGCTTACGTGAGCAATACTTTTTTTGCGAGAAAAATATTGTGGTGAAACTCTATTCACACAACCGCCAACTGGCCTAATTTTCTTCAATAGAATCTGTGGTGGTCGCTTTTGGGTCTGCGACGTTTCATGCGGAATGACCCGTGCGCGACTGTTCTCGCATTCGCAATTGTTGCCACGCCTAAAGTAAGGCGTGAAGTTGGGCTAGTTGGTTCTTGAGTTCAGTTTTTTTAAAACTGCGCAAAGAAGACGGGACGACAAGACAAGGCACAAACAGATAACACAAAGTGCAGATTTCTAAGTAGTTTATCGCATGAAAGCAGGAGCCTTATAAGGGCCTTAGAAGGCTCCTGCTTTCATGCAATAAACTAGCTGGATATCTGCGCTTTGTGTTGTCTGTACCTCGTCCTGTCGTTCCGTCTTCTTCGCGCAGTTTTAAAATGACTGAAGGCATGCCTAAATCTTTTACAGGGGGAGTACGCTCCAGGATGCTGGAATAATTTAGTCACTCTAGTTTTTAGCCGCTTTGAATTTTGAGGAAAAACAGCGAAATTCTGCTTTATTTCGCTTTCAGGGATCATCTGTTCAAGCTTCAACTCGACGACATAAGCCGCATGCCAGTCATGGTAAGCCAAGGTCTGCATATCGAACAGCGCGGCCACGGCCTAGCCAACATTATACGTGTGCAGTTTTGGGCCAATTAAGGCGCAACTAAAAACAAACCTTAACAAAGAGGCTTCGTGGTTATCGTTTCTATTCCAGCTGTATGCCAACATCCTAAAGAAATGCGATACAAGTGTTGACCGACAGCTAGACTGCAAGAAGTCTTCAATACTCATAAACGGCATAGTGAAGCTTGGACTAATGGGTATTCGTTGATACAGTGTGGGGCTAGCCTTCCCAGCCGACCATTCAGAGCAAACTTCCTCTCATCATAAACTTCGTGACAATGTTGACAGCTGCCTAAAAAAATCCTGTGCCCCCGCAGACATGGGGCATAACAACAGGGAGCGTGTGTATGTGCTGTTGCTGTGATCGGTGATCGATTGCTCGGTTACTGGTATTGTACATAATTGGCAGGGGCCGACTGCTGAGCAAGAAACGCCTGTGTCCCTCAGCTCCTATTCACACTGCTTGCGCAAGAATTTTTGCGATGCTTAACATCTCTGAAGTTCGGGCACTAACCGACGTGCAATTTCTGGCGAACGTTATCCCTCAGGAGCTGCTCCTGCCGGCACCGCAGTCAAGCGTGAACAGCTGCACAATGCTCGGGGGTGGTCCGGTGAGTGCTGCCACGCATCCTCGGCGTTTGCTTCACGCCGACCGAAGCGGTTGTCGGGCGATGGCCACCCGCCTCGTTCATGCCTTCCTCTTGTCCTTCCTCTTGCTTGAGCGAACTCCGCTGGCGCCCAGGTCAGGAATCTGGCCAACGCAAGATTGCTGCATTTGTGTGCCTTGCGTGCATTTAGACTTCTCGTCCGTCGCGGCCAGGGCCCGTTGGCCAGCTTTACAATGCCATCTCTAGTCTCCTCTCGGCTTCACAACACAGCCTGTCTGCGGGCTTCGCCTTCTTGTCAGCTGCTGCATTGAACAGAACCGCACACGTTCTGATAGCAGCTCCTCCTTTGTTTTACAAAAAAAAAACCACAGATAAACGATTTTTCTCAGTTTTCCGTTTTAATGCTTTAGCATTATGATGATGACTGTGAATTTTTATGACGCAAGGACATCTGCGGCCAAAGAGAACCATGGCACAAGGTGTTTTCGTTTTGCTCTAGGTGGGGTCGGAGACCGATTTCCCAAGCACTTAGCCCTGAACAAGCCGAGCACCAAGCCAGGGGAAGCTTGTACCATTGTAACACTGGTGGGCACTCAGCGGCACTGGGGGTCGAACACCGCACCTGCCACATGCGAGGCGGATGCACAACCACTAGGCTACCGCTGCGGTCACTTCAGCATTAGAACTCCCATTTCTGCAAAATGTGGCCGGCCGGCGTGGTTTGTCTGAAGCCTTGGGTGGGAGGCATCGGAGGGAGTCACGTGGGAAGGAGCAGGCGGCTAATCAGATGAGAAAGAGTGAGGGAGGAGAGACGCGGCAGCCAATCAGAGAAGGGGAGTGGCGTTGGCGTAGATGGAAGGAATGATGAAGAGGGGGAAAGCGCAGCTGGAGCGCTGCGGCCTTACGGCTTCATTTCACTCTTCGAAGCGGTCGGACTTGTGCTGAGCATTCTCCTCCCGTCTCCGACGTGGCTGCGCCCGTGGCCACCGACAGGGAGGGGCCACTGATGGATTCTGCCCCAGCGGTCAGCGATGCGGAAGCCCGCCGTACACACAAATCGGTCGCACAGTGGGGTCACTATTGCTAACACATAGTCTGCCGCATGAGTATTTCATCCCAGCCCGTCCATCTCTACCCGAACCCCGTCCGAGGATGTGCATTTCATTAGCAACGTCATCACAGCACGGTCATGCAGACATCGCGAGCCCTTTTATATTCACGCAGCTGTCGCTGAACGCTACATTTATCACCGTTGTATCAACAAAGCGTAGTGCGAGGTGCGCAGAGGAGTTAGCATCTCAGCTCCGCTCAAGTAGCAACACTGTACGCACAGCAAGGAAAAAAAAACAGAAAATCTGCACCTCCACTTCCAAATAAATTGCGCGTGATCTCGGGCCGAGCTACCTCTCATATCAGAAATGGTAGAGAGTCCTCAATCGGCACTCCTTAAGTACCTCGCGGTTCAGGCCCACCGAAATTTTACGAACAGCCGGGGGGGGGGGGGGGGGCGAGGGGAGCTTCCATTCATGGCATGACACGCGTACGCTGTTCACTAAGGAGTAGGTGTATCTCATATCAATGACTATAAAGACCACGCGCTGCGTACATAAGGCATGAACGCTTTGTAGTAATTACGATCCGCGTAGCCACCTGCGAAAATGCTGAGCATGCAACGAGTGCAGGCTAGGACTATGTGAAGCCGACAGCCTCTCGGAATAAACTGGCAACGGTACACGGTGGGAGGTTTCGCCACGAATGTTCAGTTTCAGTTTTCAGTTTGTTTAATTATTTGTTTCATTCTGATTTCCAGAAACCGGAGCAAAGGCAAAAGGCGAGAAGACTGACAAAAGCCTCTGCTCCGTATGCAGTCAGCAGACAGGCATCACAAACATAAAGAACAACAATACCGAACAACTGATTCCCTTTTTAGGGGAGAAAAGGGATAAAACAATCAACTTTGAAATGTCATAAATGCTAGCAAAGCACAGGAAAACTGAATCAAATAAATTCAATGTTTTCTTGCAATATTACATTCTTAAGAAACTTTTTGGGAATTGGCTTGCTGAAATCAAGTAGTTTTCCAGTGCTATTTAGTAGAGACGGTATTTGGAACAGTACGTGTTGCCTATCGTAGTTTGGGCTGACTATAGGGATTTTTCTGCTATGTGTGCGGGAGCAGCACTCTACAGCGGAGTTTGCTGCGCTGTAAAGTTTCCGGTTCTGGATATGTTGTATGGGGTCACTCTGCGTCCAGCCGGCCGGGAAGGCGAGCTTCCGTGCAAGCTACACGCAGGCGTTACTTAAGCACGCAACACGTTTCCCCAACCCGTGGCGCAGGGTCGCAGCCACGGCAGGTCCGGACGAAATAGGCAACGGCAGGGCACGCTAGGAAATAGTTTATTATCCTAACGCGAGGTAAGGCACACTGCGGAAGAATGTTCTATCCGTAAAATAGATGTTCAGTAGCTCACCAAGTCGTTGACGTCGACCGGCGTTGGTGTTCGGGGGCCGGCGGGCAGCGGAAGGGTTCCGTGGGGTAGTTAGGTCAGGTCCGGCGGCGAGAGAGGCTTTCCCGCCGCGCGATCACGCCTTTTATCCCCTCGGTCATTGCCTCCCTCGCAGCAAATCGTTACCGTCTGGCTTAGGCGTGCTACCCTCTCCGCAGAAGGCGACGCGCTGCCGTGACGTCACGTCAGTGCTGGGGCGGAAATGAGCAGAGTCGCGGGGGTGCCTTCTCTCCACATTCCTGGTGGCCAGCGCGCCCGTGTATAGGTCACGGTCGCCGCTGGCGCGGGGGACGAGGAGGGGATACCAGTGTATCCCACATCCTCCCCTCCTTAAGAAGCCTCCCGAACACAGAAACAGGGGCAACATTACTAGATCTCCGCCATCCTGGGATCGAAGTTCTTCAGCTCCCGCCGGTGCATCGGTTGACGGCCGCGCCACGCCCCCGCCGATCAGCTGCTTCGCTCCGAGGGCTTGGCCTCCCGCACGATGACGCTTGGAATCTTGCTCCCTCTCACGGTCTTCCGAGTGCGCGCGGCTGCGCCGTTCCGGCGAATTCGGTCGACCGCCTCCTTGGCGCCGGCTGTGATGGCTTGGAGGCCAGGTCCATGGCTGCGCCCCTGAGGTACTGGGTCAGGTGGCTTCAGGGGCCAGGGCTGCGGCGCTTTATGGTTGAGGCCGCGGTTGGGCTGCCCTGGCATACCTGGTCAGCAGGCGAGGACCCAGGGTTGCGGTGGTAATGGGGCCCCGCAGGCGGTGGCGCACAGTCGACGGGTGGGCAGCTCCGATGCGTTGTGGCAGGTAGCCGGGGTGGCCAGGGTGGCAACTGCAGGTCGCGGGCGGGGCGTAGCGTCGAGCCTTGGGCGCGGCGCGTTGCCGAAGCTGGATGGTGGCTGGTAGTGGAACGGTGTCGTTCCGATGTGCCCTGCTTCTTTTCCATCTGCGCTGGAAAAGGTCAACACAGATGTGGCCAGCTCCCGCAGCGCGTGCTGCGTGGCTGTTCGACCCTCACGAGAGTCATGAGGGTTAATGCAAGTCAGTCTTGCGTGACACTGATCGGCATGAGCGGCCCGTACGTTCATGCATCTAACGAGACTGCCTGCCGGCTCGCGCCCTCGCTCTAGGCTGCGCAGGCAGATTCTGTTTCTGCCTAGGGCGCAAGTTATAGCGGGACGCGGGGTTCGCCGGCTGATCGCAGATCTCGTTGTCCGACTGCGGCGCGGGTCGGGCTGTGTCCTCTACCCACTCATCTCGCTGCACGTAACGTTTCAGGTCGCATACGTGCACCGGTCCGCCTGTCGGTTTCGACCGCAAGTCCTCGAGCCTGTAAACGAGCGAGGAAAGTTTCTCTCGCACGCGGAACGGCCCGATCCATTTCGGCGCCAACGAGGCCGCAAACTGTTTGCTAGCGTCGCTGAGAACGTGCTGGCGTCGAAGCACCAGATCGCCCACTTCGTAGTGAACATCCCGGTGCGAGCGGTCGTACTGTGCTTTCTGCTGCGCCCTAGCGGTGCTCAGGTTGCGGCGAGCCTTGCGTAAGGCCTCCGTCATCTTAGCGCGCAGCTGCGTCGCGTACTCAGCTCGTGCTGACGAAGCGACTGCCGTCTTCCTGCTGTCCGATAGAATCCGGTCCATCGGATTTAGCAGCTCTCTACCCAGATTGAGAGAACACGGCGCATACCCAGTCGAGCGGTTAACGGTCGAACGCAAAGCAAACGCGATCTCCGGCAGATAGGAGTCCCAATCTTTGTGCCTCTCAGAGTACGCGACAAGCAAGTGCTTAACGTTGCGATTGACTCGTTCCGTGGGGTTCGACTGAGCATGATAGGTGGTCGTTTTCTTGTGCTTAATGCCGAGTGCAGCGCACGAATCAACGAACACCTTCGCAGTGAAGTAGGACGCGTTGTCCGTTATCAGCTGCTCTGGGAAACCGAACCTGGTGAATACGTCCATCAGCTTCTCCATGATCACTCGTGCCGTCAGCTTTCTAAGGGGGAAAAGTTCAACCCACTTGCTGAAGTGATCCGTGACCACCAGCAAGAACTTGTTCCTACTCGGTGTCATAGGATACGGTCCCATGATGTCGCACGCCGCGATTTGCCAGGGAGTCTGGCTGTTAATCGGGTGCATGAGGCCGGGTGGTCGTCCGCCTCGGGGCTTCACACTTTGGCACACGTGGCACGAGCGGGCGTAGCGTATTACGTCCCTTTTCATGCCAAGCCAGGTAGCAAAGCGACACAACTTAGTGTAAGTCTTGGGGCCGCTTGCATGCCCAGCGATGCACGAGTCGTGAAAGTAGCGTAACAGTGCTGCTCTCAATACTCGCGGTATCACCACCTTGAACGCCTCGTTTGTGTCGTTCTCGGAGGGGATATACCTCAGCAGGACGCCGTCGGAATCCAGCAGATACGAATCCATCGCGCTCACAGCACTACCAGCTGTTTCCCAGCGCTCCGCACCGACAGCAAAACCAGCTGTCTCCTTGTGCGCGGCGGCCCTGCCGCCCGGCTCCCGGAGCCCGTCGAACACCTTTCGACAAAACGGATCCTTCTGCTGAGCTTCGAGCAGCTCCTTTCTGCTGAACACGACCCCCACGGAACTCGCGTAGTCCACGTGGTTCACGCTCTCGCCCTGGATCAACGGTTGGTCCGCGTTCCTTACATGGGCTACGGCTCGGGTCAGTCCCTCGCTCTCCCCGGCTGTCGGGCGGTCGGTCGCGTGACCTTCCTCGCACTGGACAGGCGCTCGCGAGAGTGCGTCAGCCACAGCGTTGTTTTTCCCTTTGCGGTAGCACACGGTGAAGTCGTAACGCTGCAGCAACAGGGACCAACGCGCTAGGCGGCCGCTCGGCTCGCTGAGTCGTCTCAGCCAGGTGAGCGCCATGTGATCCGTCTCGATCACAAATGTCACCCCATCGACGTAGTAGTCGAACTTACGCAGAGCGAAAACTATCGCGAGACATTCCTTCTCTGTCACCGAGTAGTTTCTCTCTGCCGGCGTCAACGAACGGCTCGCGAAAGCTACCGGACGGAGAACGCCTTCATGCTCCTGAAGCAACACTGCTCCTAAGCCCAGGTCGCTTGCGTCGGTTTGAATCACAAACTCCCTGTTTAGGTCGGGTAGCTGCAACTCAGCCGTGTCAGCGAGCACTTTGGTGAGGTTGCGCAGTGCGTCCTCTTGCTCGTGACCCCAACTCCAGCGCTCGCCTTTCTTCAAAAGCTTTGTCAAAGGCGCCTGCAGCGCTGCGCACTCTGGGATGAACTGGCGATAAAAGTTCGCCATTCCCAGGAAGCGCCTGAGTCCGGCTATATCTGTGGGCGACGGAAACTTAAGCAAAGCCTCAAGCTTATCGTCGCACGGCAGAATGCGGCCTCTGTCGATCGTGAACCCCAACAGTGTTATTCGGGTCGCGGCGATCTGTGCCTTCTTCGGGTTCAAAGTGATTCCCGCGGACCTCAGCCTCTCTAGGACGTCCCTCAAGTGGCACAGGTGTTCCTCGAACGTTTTCGAGTACACCACGATGTCGTCTAGGTACGCGAGCGCATGTTGCCACTTCGCATCTCCCAGAACACGGTCCATTAGGCCCTGATAAGTAGCGGGTGCTCCTACCAAACCAAAAGACATTCTCTTGAACTGGAAAAGGCCTCTGTGACAAGTGAAAGCAGTTTTCTCCTTGTCCCGCTCATTCATTTCAACCTGAAAGTATCCGCGGCTAGCATCGAGCGTTGTGAAGTACTTCGCCCCACCTAGGTTGGACACTAGGGAAGAAATGGTGGGTAGAGGGTAGGCGTCTTTCCTCGTAACCTCATTCAGCTTGCGGTAGTCCACGCAAAGTCGATATGTATCGTCTTTCTTTGGAACCAAGACTACCGGGAAGCCCCAAGGGCTGTTAGACCTCTCAACAACGCCAGTGTCGATAAGTTCGTCTAAGGCGCTGTCCAGTGCTTTTCTCTTGGCCAAGCTAATTGGTCTAGGATTGCACTTCCAAGGCAGTGCGTCACCCGTGTCTATTCGGTGCCTGACTAGGGTAGTGAGGCCCGGGCGGTCAGTGAATGTCGCGTTGTACTCGTAGAGGAGCGATGACAAACGTGCCTTCTCCCTCTCCGTCACGCTGTTCACTTCCGACAACAAGGGGTGCGCTGACCTTCCCTGCGCGGCAGAGCAACTTTCTACCGCGGCAACCTTCTCTCTGCCCTCTCCCTCAGCGGCGATGGTCCGCTCGCCTCCGGGATCTCGGGCTGGCGCGGTGGATTTGTCACGGTCTCCCCCCGCTCGCGCCGCGTTCGGAGTCTGAATGGTGTGCGACGCCGCGGGCGCTTTCGCGAAAGGCTTCAAGGCGCCTGACGTGCGCTCCCTGTAGCCTCCGCTGCTGATGTCTATCACAATACCTGTCTTGGCTAGGAAGTCTCGTCCAAGAATTACAGGAACGGATAAACAGGGAAGATGAACGAGGCGTTGTCGCCGCACGCGTCTTTCCCAGCGAACCACTATCCTAGCTGCACCGCTTGATTGCGCTGTGCCGCTCGCGAGGCGAAAAGTGGTATCGCACTCTCTCAGCCGGATTTTGTTCTCGCGGAGATGGTTTAACACCTCGTCACCGAACAAAGAAGCGCTTGCTCCTGTATCTAGTAACGCGGTGAATTTCTTTCGAGCTATTGTTAGCTCAATGAACGGCGCTGACAGGTCAACAGAATTTCCTACGCGACATGCCAAAGGCGCTAGCAAACCGGGGTTTTCTGTGCACGCCGCGCGGAATCGAAGGTCGATCACCGGCGGCTTTGGCCGTTTCCCGACCGTGTTTGGTCACGGGCGGGAGGGCGGCCACACTCGCGGGCGAAGTGTCCCGGCTGGTCGCACCGGTAGCAACGGTTGCCCGGGCCCCGACGGGCTAGGCGCTGGTCGCCCCGTTCCGGTCGGTCATCTCGAACTCGCGGCGCGGATGGTGGGGGCCGCGTGTCGGCCTCGCGATCTCGCCTCGGTTCATTCCGCTCTGCGGCAGCGTGTGCTGTTCGCAACGCGTAGCTGAATGGGTCCAAAGCGCGGTCGGACAACTCCCAACCCCTTGGGACACGCTCGTCAGCAAATCGTGCTGACGCTTCAGCTCTGGAGGGGCTGCGGGCTGAGCTGCCATTCCACGCGCAGCGCGGCTCAAGTGACAGCGATGCGGGTGGGGGCGGCCGATACGCTCGCGCAGAGAGGATGTCTCCCTGAATGCGCTTCGCCTCAGCTGCCAGCTCATCCAAATCTCTGAACCTGACTCCTCTCAGGTAAGCCGTGAAAGTCGGGTGCGCTTGTCTCGTGACACGCTCAACTTTCTCCGTGTTCGTGGCGCGAGGGTCAGCGAGGCGATAAAGTTCGTCCATCGCTCGGACGTACTCTAACAGAGACTCGTCGGGGTGCTGGGTTCGGAGCTCCAGCTCTCTCCTCAAACGCCACTCATAGTTTGCGGGAAGGAATTCGTCGCGGAAGCTTGCGCAAAACTCCTCCATTGTCCTCGCTCGGTTGCCGGCTAGTCGGTACCAGCGGGCCGCTTGCTCCGTCAAAGAAACAGGCACAACACGCGCGAGCATTTCGGCGTCTGCGATTCCTGTCACTTGCTGATAATGCAGCAGACGGTCGAGGTACTCATTTGCTCCCGCAATGTCGTGGTACCCCGTGTAGGTAGGCAAGTCTATCCTAACACGTGGTGACTGGGCCGGGGCTTGCAAATTGTTTTGCAAAATACCCGCTAGACTCTGCATAACCTGCATTGCGTTCTGCAAGAGCACCTCGGATGATTGCGGACTAACACCCCCGGAGTTGGGCGCAGCCGCTGATGGCGTCGAATGATGTGGCCTAGCCGCCTCATTGTTCGCGCCGCGGAGCGGCGAGGCGCCCGATGTGGAGCCCCCCATGCCAGGCCTAAGTCCTACCGACGCGTCAGGGGATGTTACTCGGCTATTCCGCGTGGAACGCCCAAGATTCACAAATTCAAACCCTTCCAACGGCGCGTCAAGTAGGGAGCCCTGGTTATGTGCCGCTGGCTCTGACAGCATAAACAAAGACTGCAAGTCACTCCTGTCGGCTGCCATCCTTTGTTAGGGCGACGGTAGTCGTTCGCTCCAACAAAGGTCACTGCTCGATTGCCTAGTTCGCCCCACGTTCGGGCGCCAAGATATGGGGTCACTCTGCGTCCAGCCGGCCGGGAAGGCGAGCTTCCGTGCAAGCTACACGCAGGCGTTACTTAAGCACGCAACACGTTTCCCCAACCCGTGGCGCAGGGTCGCAGCCACGGCAGGTCCGGACGAAATAGGCAACGGCAGGGCACGCTAGGAAATAGTTTATTATCCTAACGCGAGGTAAGGCACACTGCGGAAGAATGTTCTATCCGTAAAATAGATGTTCAGTAGCTCACCAAGTCGTTGACGTCGACCGGCGTTGGTGTTCGGGGGCCGGCGGGCAGCGGAAGGGTTCCGTGGGGTAGTTAGGTCAGGTCCGGCGGCGAGAGAGGCTTTCCCGCCGCGCGATCACGCCTTTTATCCCCTCGGTCATTGCCTCCCTCGCAGCAAATCGTTACCGTCTGGCTTAGGCGTGCTACCCTCTCCGCAGAAGGCGACGCGCTGCCGTGACGTCACGTCAGTGCTGGGGCGGAAATGAGCAGAGTCGCGGGGGTGCCTTCTCTCCACATTCCTGGTGGCCAGCGCGCCCGTGTATAGGTCACGGTCGCCGCTGGCCAACACCCTCTAAATACTTTCTTCAGGCCTCTCCAGGCCCTCCTTTCCACACGCGCTACGTCACGCCAAGTGTCCGGTCAGGCTGCTCACCAAGCGCGGCTCCGCTCCGCTCGGTTGTCTCCCTCGATGTGCTCGCGCTTGCCCGGGCAAGCACAGACACGAACGCAGTCTTGCAGTGAGCGTCTAGCTGCTGCTTGAGTCTTTCAGCCTGGCGTTGGGTGCATTTCCGTTCGCTCCTCGCACGGCTGTGTCTGTTTCGTGTGGCCGTTTCTTGTGTGGCGTGCGTACCTGTGCTAGCGCACGAATGGGAAACTGATTGCCTGCCGTGTAGCGAGTGCAACTTCGTGAAACATGGGCCGGTGCTGTGTTCCCGGGTGCCGCGGGAACTACCAGAATGGTCCCAAAGTACGTGTTTATTGCTTCCCAAGAGACGAAGTACGAAGAAAAGCCTGGTTGCGAGCCATTCCACGGAAGGATTTCACACCTACAGAGCATTCGAGGGTAAGACTCTGAAATATTGCTTAATAGGCGCTGGTAATTATCTTAGTTGTGAGCTGTCGCTCCCGGAAAGGCATGCTGTCTTTGTAGGCAATGATATCACTTCTTACACTTATGTATGAATTGTCCAGGAAGCATTTAGTTCTGTGGATGTGCATAAGGCTTGTGTAAAAGCTGTGTAAATATGTAAAAGCTGTTCACTATTCAGACTCTTTTTACTTAGTGTTTTAGGCAATGGAGAGTCATGGCGAATGGCCTTGCTTCATTTTCTCGTGCAGGTGTGTGAACTGCACTTCCACGCAGGCGACTTCATTACGACGTTGTCACACCAAGATGAACTGACAGGGAAAATAATAGAGGTGAAGCGTGACAGGCTACAGTTGAAGATTGATGCTGCGCCTTCTGTTTTTCCAAACTGCCCAAAATACTTGTCCTCAACGCCTGGACGGAGTGAATCGCCAGAGACGAAAAAAGCAAGAAGGGAAAACGCTGCTTTGCAGGAGGCTATGAGGAAGTCACTTCAGTCTAATGAGCTTGAACAGAAAAGAAACAAAGTTTCATCTTACGAGGAGTTCAAATCTAAGTTGCCTGGAATCTGCAACACGAAATTCTGGACCGTTTCTGTCGATGAGCAGTGCGTTAGGTTCCTTCTCATCGAGAATGATCCTTCACCTAATGTGAAATGCGCCTTGGTAGTTCTCCCTGATCTGTCACTTTCTGTTTTCTTGAATGGAGTGAAGCTTCTGTCGCTTCCTTCAGGCAGGATTCTGCCAGCTCAAGTATGCGACACCTCCAGCCTGTCCTTGCTGCTAGAAGAACTCGAGATAGGCTTGCATAATATACCTGAGGTGACGAAAGAGTCGAAACATACTAAAGTATTGCAGTTTGTCGGTTCACTGCTTGCAGACCTCATTGAGGACAGTGATACGACGAAAGAACAGTCTTCTTTGCTGAAATTTCTGGTTGAGCAGATAGAGCTTCTCCTCGCGAAACAGCATGTGTATAGCGCAGAGCTGCTGGTATTCGCCAGTATTTTGAATTCAATTTCTCCTCACGCATATCACTTCACAAGAGCTGCATCAAGAATCATTCTGCCCCATCCTTCCACACTGCGCCGTGTTTGCTCAAATTACAAAGCTGACCCTCTTGTGGAGCAAAATCAACCGCACTGTCTCTCCTACATCCGAGAACGAGTCAAATCAATGAAAGACCACGAGAAGACAGTGACCCTGATGATCGATGAGATCCACATAAAACCATACTTCGACTACAAAGGGGGCACAATAGTAGGATCGTCGGTTCATTCAACGGAACCAGCAACAACAGCCCATGTGTTCATGGTACAATCACTCCTTTCTGCAAACAAGGACGTCATTCACATATTACCTGTGAGCAAACTGAGCGCAGAAATTTTGCACGAGCATGCTAAGAACATAATCATTAATGTTGAGAAAATGGGGCTCAAAATTATCGCTGTGATAACGGACAACAATGCTCTGAACCGCAAGATGATGTCGTTATTTGCTACAAGTCCTCAGGTGAGCATTGTCTATCCCCATCCAGCCGATAACGCTCGCCCTCTTTTCTACGTGGTCGATCCTGTGCATCTCTTGAAGTGCATTAGGAACAATTGGATTAACCAGAAAAACCCTGGAACATGCCTCTATTTCCCTGAAATGGACTTGAGTGGAGCAATGCCCGAAGGGCCTCCTCGTATGAAAGCTGCTTCTTTCGCAGCTGTGCGGCAGCTTTATTCTTCAGAGAAGACGTCGCTTGTGAAGGCTGCTTACAGACTGAACGCAAAAGCCGTGAATCCAACCTCAATGGAGCGGCAAAATGTAAAGCTCGCTCTCGACGTCATTAATCAGTTTGTTTCAAATGCCCTCAGGACACATGGTTCCGCGTTCAAGATTCCTCAAGCTGAGTCGACTGCTCTTTTCATTGACGTTATCCTCACATGGTGGCAAATAGTCAATGTTAAGACCCCTTGCAAAGGCCAGAGGCTAAGGGACAGCATGCAAGACCCTGTAAGGTCTGTTGATGACACACAGTTAGCTTTCCTGAGCGGCGTTGTGGACTGGTTGGACGCTTGGGCAAGAATAAACATCACCAGTGGCTCGCTGACGAAAGAGACTCACAGTGCTTTGCGACTGACATGCTATTCTCTGGTAGAACTCTCGCGCTACTGCTTAGAAGAACTTCACTTCAAGTACGTACTGCTGGGCAAATTTCAGACGGATGCGCTAGAAGACCGGTTCGGCCGTTACCGCCAGCTGGCAGGATCACAGTACCACATTTCCGTGCGTCAGCTCTACGAATGTGAGAAGAAGCTTCGTCTTCCAAAACTTTTGACATTTCCACGCGAGGAAACAGAGTTTGAAGACGTAAGTGAGGATCTTGTCCCATGCAACTTTTCTGTGGCTGTCAGCGACGACGATATTACACACGCCCACTCTGACATGGATGCTATTGTCTACATTGCAGGATACGCTGCTCATGCTGCTTTAAAGAAGCTTTCATGTTCTGCTTGCTTCAGCACATTGGTGATTGAAAATCGAGAGATCGAAGCGGAAAATACTGCCATGATAGCTAACCTGTCGAGAGGAGGGCTGAAGTTTCCCCAGCCATGCACAGTTCACATGGTACTGATGACTAAACTAGTTGCAGAGAAGTTGTCTTTTGGAGCAACCGCGGAAGATTTTCTCTCCTGTAGAAATCAACGTGGTGTCGTGATTTCACAGACGATTTCCCTCCTGGACGAACACGACATTGAGACATGTGAAAATGGCCACACTGCACAAACTCTCCTGCGCTTGGTAGTACGCGTTGCAACCAACGTTGTTCTAAACAACTTTTGCAAACTAAGAAATGATGCCATACAAGACAATGCGCAGCAGAAGGCCGCAGCCCGGAAAGCAGCAACGCTTAAGAAGAAGTAAGTTTTATTCCCAAGCAATAAAAATGCTTTGCGCACACTTCATTGCTGGTGTCTCGTCGTTTTTTATTGTAAGGGTCAGATTAGCTGTACAAATACTCAACAGCGCAACATTATTGTGAGTGTCATTATTGCTGTGTGTGAAAGCTTTAAGCAAAACACAATACAGAATAAAACTAACACAATGCGCAGTAGACGGTGTTTTTTTTTTCAATGTTCACGAACTTCTACTTTAACAACTAGATATACGCATGTGCGGTCTGTGCGGATGGATTTTACCGCACGGCAGACATCATGTACGTGATAGAACCTAATAATTAGATGATTAATTGAAATTAACTAATCAATTTTTTATTATAATGACCAATAATGCGAAATTGGCGGCCGTATGCTAAATTGTTTATTATAAAAAACTGTATTAGCAGCTCGAACTTTCTTGACAATAAGGTGTTCTGCAATAAAAAAAATATATAAAGCAGATAAAATGATAGCCTAAGGCGCGCACAAACTAGCGAATTTCTTTTCTGCAGCAACGACAAAAATGAAAATGAAGGAATCACTTATAAGGCAGCTACGTACGGCAGTACCCGAATAGTGCAGACGGGCGCGGCGCGCTGAAATCGCGGAGCGCGGGGCCTGCACGGTCCCTTGGCGTGACGTCACGCGGCCGGTGGAGAGGCCTTAGCATTGAGAGGGTGTTGCGCTGGCGCGGGGGACGAGGAGGGGATACCAGTGTATCCCACAGTTGCAAGAGCCTATAACAGTATAATTGGTTAGCCTTTATCACGAAATACTTTCTAAATAATGTATCTGTCGGTAAATATTGGGGTTGCCCGTGGTAGTTTTCAAATATGCGCAGGACTCGTTTCTGTAGTTTATGAAAATTGCCCTGCGTGGTTGTTCCCCAGATTAGCGAACAATAAGACATTCTGGACTAGAAAAGCGTATAATATTTTTACGTCACGGCAAGCAGGTGAAGACAGCACTACATGACAGATATACTACGCGTATACTACGCGTGTTCAGGTGAAATATGGTGAAATGCTTGTGGGCACCCTTGGCTGATTTGTTAAATGTTCCACGCGCAGCTCGGGCCGCAAGTGGAATGTAGAAACCACATCCGTGTGATCCAGCCCATAGGAAACGGCAGCACACTTTACGTCTGTGGAACGAACTCCAGGGACCCGACCGACTGGCAAGTGCGGGTGAGTGCCTCTGCATACGAGTACTGGAGCAGACTGCTAAACGTGACAAACCAAATGGTATAAGTGTTTATTACTGGGTCTGCCTGGAGGCGCTATGAACGACGAAGAAACGTTTCTTATATCGGGGCTATGTCGGCTTACAAGTTTTCACTTTATTTTTCCCGGGCGTGATTTCATGATTTCCTGCGACTCGATGGCAAAATCGCATTGTTTCGCATTCAGGTTTCCTTTGCTGCTATTTCTACATCACTCTGAGTTTGCCGGCTAGGCAAGGGCAATGTACGTACAACCGAAACGTCTTATAAACTGTTTCTCAGCGGCCAAATCTCCCAAGACTAGCAAGGCACTGTGCATGAGAGAAGCACCAAAAGCAGAGCATTGCATGAAGGCCTATAGTGAGCAGTGGATGAGACTCGTTGCTTTTCGAAATTCCACCGCGCGGCTGACGCAGTGTCATATGTCGTTCGCAGGCAATGGACCTGTCCCTAATACCCGTGGCCGAGCAGGTGCCCATCATGGAGAGCAATATGACCGGCAGAGCGGAGGGCCGCTGCTCTTACTTCGTCTCTCAGGACGCCACTTCACTGTGGCTGGGTGGGTTCCTTGTCCATAGATCTTCCAGGTGCGGCACGACATCGCAAGAGGTAGCGAAGAAGATAGCTTTCTGGGAATGTGTCGGCGGATGAGGAATAAAGGGGACAAGTGGTCTCCCGTGTGCATGCTGCTATCTTGTGACACTAGCGATGATGCCAATGCTGACGTCATCGATGGAATAAGAAAGAGACATGTTGAGCTATTTCATTTTTTACGCTACCATTCGCAGGTTCCTGTTACCCTCATGGCGACTATGTGCTGGCATTGCTTGGTGTTTAACTGCCTAATAAATTTCAGTACACTTAAATGCGCTAAATTTATTGGACGCAGACCATCACCTCATTAACCAGTAAACCTACTTGACGCAAATACTAATATACTGGACCACGTGACTGAATCAGCCGATAATGGCGCCGGAATACCACAGCATAAATCCTCTTAGTGCACCTCAAAAGTAGTGATTTCAATGCTACCCTTTCTGTTTCTTACTGAAGGACTACCCATTACTGCAATAGTTTTGTTCCAACGTCCTAACCATCGTCACACATCAACTTCCGCTGCACCAAATGTTCCGCAGCATCTACCGTGCGCCGACCTATAACCAGCTTTCACGAATCGAAGCGTATTTATCCTTCTCTCTTTTTTTGAGAGTGGAGCAGTGAGCAAGGTTGTGTTAACGATGAGTAGTACTGTATGACACCAGAACGGGAAGTGGCCGGCTTTGTGTGCTCATGTACTCTCTCACGCATGCGTGTGTCAAATACTGCTCGTCGTTGATGTGTTTCTGTACACGCAATCTCACACTCAGATGACGCACCTGAAAAGAACAGTTCATGCGTGGTGAGCCTGTGGCCTCTGAAACGCGGGGGGCATGCCATCTATCGCGCTGCCATTCCACAGCCTGGCACGAACACAGCCCTCCACAACTACCTGCTGACCGACACCACAAACACCGCCGTGCTCAACGGTGCGTGGTGCATGCCATTGCTTCCCTTTTTCCGCCCTTGCGTTCTTCCTTTGCGTACTTCCGCGGAGCTGCGGGATAAATTTTATTGCAAATTACAATTAAGGGCTGCTCCTGAAGTTTTTTTCGTGCGCAGTTTTTGAACTCCAAAAAGATGAAGGAACGTCCAGAGAAACGGAGCGGCGAAAGACTGACTTTGCAATTCAACTTAGCAAGCTCCACTCGGCCTGCTGTAGCTATCGCGTCACTCCAGGTTTAACAAGAGCAGTACGTTTTATTGCAGACAGAAAAGCAGATTTCTGAGACTAGAGAGGCACGAAGTGAAGTGCTCCGCCTTCACTTGTAGTGCTCCGCCTTCATTTGTAGCGCTGTGCGTACCCGCGTTCGCAGTGCTCCTGCTTGATCACTTCGCCCGCTTGTCTTTCCCTGTTCTGCGCTTTTCTCAACAATGCTGTGTATCGCGCAAGTGGTCCATTTAAGCCTCGCTGCGAAACGCTGCACTCCCTCTCCACAGAGCCGCGCACTGTTGGCGCCCTGTCAATGGGCGCCCACGCCTACTTCATCTTCCGCGAGGACCAAGTAGAGCGAAGGGCGTGTGGCGGCCGGGTCGCCTCTGCCATGGCACGTGTGTGCAAGGTGCGTTCTGCCTCACCTGGGGCGTCTTCTTACAGCAATATACGGCAGACTCTTAGCAGACTCGGTGGCTTTGAGATTATGAGCAGGTGCCTTTTGTGCCGAAAGCAATGGACTCTATACATGGTTTTGCCGTATATATTCATGAAAAAGTGCCTCTGGAATTGAAACCAATTCTTGCGTGCTGCTTAATCCCGGAAAACAACTCATAAGACCTGTGACGCTATGCAGTAAATATGCAACGCTATCGATAGGCTCATTGTGTGAAGAGCAATGGGAAATGTGCTCCTTTACCAAAAAGATGAACTGGAAACACAGTGAAAAGGATTAGAGCAAGTGGAGATCCATGCAAACGCACTTGTCTTACAATAAGCATCAGCTCATACTAGTGACGGTGATGAATAATTAGCCCACAATGAGCACTGTTTTCTTCCGATAGATAAGGCCGATGTGACAGACGCAGGTTGAACATATTGTAAGAAGCGTCTGTCCTGCACTGGGATTGACATCACAGTTGTGGTAATATTGTAGCGTGAGCTGCAGTGGCCGAGGTGGAGCAGTTGCGCATGGCTCCTGGAGAGCCGTGCTGCGCATGCGCGAGGAGCAGTGACGTCACACGGCGCACAGCTGGCGCGCCGTAGCCGCCGCGCGCGCCTCGCCGGTCTGCGCATTCCAGAGGAGTGACGTCATAGCCGCGGCAGACTCACTGGCGCCGGCGCATGCCCAGCTGCGCGCCTCCGTTGCGCAGTAGCCAAGTCTGACGCTGCGCCGGAGCCGCTTGATAGCGCCTCTCATTTCGTGCGCATGCGCAGAGGTATCAGTGGAGGTATACATATAGCGGGGCGTGTGCAAATGTGGTATAGCCATGGAGAAACAGAGCGAAATTGCTGCTCAGTGGCAATTGATGCTCAGCGGCTCAGCGTAGCTCACGCTACGTATATCCTGGCATAGCCGAGCTAAGCCACTGCTAATTTTTCCTTGACATTGGTGATAATTGCAGCATTTTATTATATGCCACTCGCGGTGGGTGCGCGCAATAGGTTTTGCTGTAATATATCATGTTCTGTTATTTCCGTCGCCTCATGAATGCACTGCCGCTGATAAGGGTGTATAGATAACAGCAGAACAGAACTTCAAAAAATGTAGAATAGCCTATAAAATTTGCATGCAAAGGCAGTAGAAAACAGCTGTGCACTTGCCCCCAAACCTCTACTCCACACCACGTTACTGTTTATCTCTTGTGTCATGAGGCGTAGCTGCTCTTGCAAGCGAATGAAACACGACGTAAATTACACAGTTGTATTTTTGTTTGGTTATAATTTGAATGTTTTAGATAACTTTTTTTTTGATGGCTGAGCTGGTACGAAAATGATGCGGACAAATTTTAGATCAAATTTCATTATACTTTACCAAAACTCCGTGCCGTCGATATTATTCAGCTGCCGTCTATAGCAACGTGCCCCACAGACCGTGTGTAGCTTTGGCGACTAACCTCTCAGGGAATTGTTTATTTTCTCGCGGAAACAGAACGACTTAGGTGGCGACCCGGGGGAGAGGGTCAGACGGCAACAGTGGACCTCGTACATGAAGGTCCGCCTCCGTTGCACCGATTTCTCTCGATCTCCTGGAGACACGGCGAAGGCCAATTTCACCTTTGATGAGATACGTGAGTATAGAGAACGTAACACAACACGCAGGCGCAATTCCGTTGCAAAGTATTCGCAAATATTCGCATATGAAAAAAATCGATCTCTCCTGGAGCTCGAACCCGAGACTGTCTTAGTCACGTCGAGGTTGCCCTATACATTGTGATGGAATCAAGTGCGGGAATTAGACAGAATATGCAGACGGAAGTTCTCGTGAAATGTGCTGCGATATCTCGTAATTGGTCATCGTTATTCACTTTTTCCGCGCTCTCAGTCGACTTCGTGGCAAAAAAAGTGCTGTTCATATGGGTGGCGGTTACTTCCTTTTGAACTCCAACCTCGGGCTCTATTAAGCATGAAAAAGTTTTGGCCCCCATTGTTGGCTTGCCGCGGGTGACCTTGAAGCCAGAACGAAGGGAGACACCGGAGCAGAGCATATGCGTCAACAGGAGCATGTCTAGAATGTCACACGCACTAAAAAATGCCATATTCCTTCTTTGTACTTTCATTCGTGTCTCCGTTTTGTATCTGTGTCTTCTGCTGGGCTACAGTTTGTTCATCGACTCTGCACCAACAAGCCCAAAAACCACGCTGCTTAACTTTAGTCAACATGACCCATCCGTAGGGATTCCGACCCGCATTTGTCATTTTTCGAAACTCGCACTAGGCTGTAACGCAGTTTTTTTCTGCGTATGTACCTTGTGTTTATTGTGTATATATTTTAATTTTTAAATTTATATTTGCTTGCTCTTGTACTTAGCACTGTGTAAAGCTTTGCATTTTTCAAAATCCCCTGCCAAGTATAGTGTCCTGCGGTGCCCTTGGAGCGTTTAAAGTGAATAAATGCGTAAAAGTTGACACATTACAGCTTTGGAATATGCTTCTGGGGTGGCGACAACGTGTTTAGATGCGAGAAAAATGGCGTGCTATAGCGGTTTGTTTAGTACCTGACGCTGCATAACCTAGGCCTTCACATAAGCGGAGCGTGCACCATTGGAAGCGTTTTGCTTTCTCTTTGGGATGGACATGATTTAGCATAGCACTGATAGCAATAGTTTCTTCACGACTATGTTTTCTGCCTGCTGCATCAGTTTCAAGATCAAAAAGTTGCAATCAGGGTCTTCCTACAAGGCATTGGTTGTTGCCCATATCAGTATTATGAAGGGAGCTTATGAAGGGAGAAGCAAATGATTGCTTCCGCTAACATGAGCTCATTTTTGTTTCCTCTCTCTCTCTTTCTCTCTCAAAATCACAGATGGTTCATCCTGGGTGCCCGAACTGGAAAACGGTGTGCTTTTCGGCACTTTTGTGACCGTCACGTAAGCCGAATAGCAAACATAATTCCTTACTCGAGAACGGATGCAGTCTGCGCCTACGAACGAATAAGGTTGAATGATTTCTTGCCATCACTGGCGCCTAGCGCTGGAGCACCATTTTTGCCCATGCCACAGAGGGGACCAGAGGAGCGGCCTGCGTACAGTGGCAAGGAGCAATTGTTAGCACAAGCGACCGATCACCGTAGCGGCAGAACTGCAACGCACGGCGCTACCGTTCCGCGCTTCAGTCTGATGGCGCATTCCAGTCGGCGATCCGGAGCCTCTCTCCACGTGTCAGCGAAAAAGCAAGATCTCAGTCGCAGTTGGATCAGAAGTCAGAATCTGAACCCAAATCGCCAATTCAAACACACTCTTCGGTTTCGCGGAGCAAAAAAAAAAATTAACCAGATCGCTGATTCGAATACGACTTGAGATTAGTTCAGCCGACTATCAGCGCCGGCGAAGAAATACTTTTCCTTTTTTTTTGACGAAAGCCTCGTTTACGATGAAATAGAAATAAAAGAACAATAAAACCAAAGGTATCGCTGCTCACGACGGCGGCGCAAATAGAAGGGTCATGAGCAATGTCACGCATGGCCTTCTAACGACAGAGCCGGCAGTGTGCCACCGCGACACTTTCGGAAACGGTGAGCTCGACAACAGTCGCTCTGTGTGCCGACCCGCCCTTGCTGTCAAACATGGGAGCGGCCCGGCATATTGGCTATCGGCATGCTCGCGAATCGCAGCACCGCGTGGTGTGATTCCTCTCCTGGGGTCGTCAGTCACTTGCGCTAATATTTTTTTTACGAGTAGTTTGGTTTTATGGGGTTTAAGGTCTCAAAGCTTTCCCCCTTCTCCTCCTCCTAAGTGGTCATCACCCTCCGGTTACGCTGACATACACTACGACGCCAAACGCTTGCAACGGGCCTTTAACATCTCTCGCTGTAAAACATGCTAGTGGCTACTCTGATGATCGTGCCGAGCACTGTTTTTTTTTCTATCGGGATGTGGCTGACGACCCAATGACTGCATTCCCTTGGTGGCTGTGCTTAAGGAGACGCTGCATGATTTCGCTCAGGGTGTGGTGTCAGTTGGCCTGGTAATGCCAAGTATTCAAGACAACAGCTTCAACCATAGCCATGCACGTGAGCACTTGCGGAGCAGCTATTCCAATTTATATGATGGCAAATCACACTGTACTACCCTGCACTACAATTCACTGCTCTGAATGCACTGAAAGTACAGTGCGCTGCGTGGGCATTTTGTCGTCGCTTCAAATTCCTGACCCTTCGAAGCCGTAAAGCTTCCCAGCTTTTTCCCTTTCCATCCCTGCTTGTCCCAGCCACTGCTTCACATTACTTTACCTCCACTTTCCACCGTCTCCGCGTTACATAGGCGCCACTCTTCCGTCTTACCCACCGCAGCAACGGCTACCCCGACTCGGCCGTGTGTGCCTTTCGGCGGGAAGACATCGAGCGGGCCTTCAACGGCACCACCTTCATTAGGCTGGCCTCCAGCAGAGACTCCATCAGCACTGCCGTGAGGGCCAACTCCACCACGTACCCGGGCATCGGTTCGACCTGCGTGCCGGACTCTCGCACGCTGAGCCGCGCCGACACCGATTTCTTGTTCTCGCACCCGCTGCTCGCCGAGCCTCCCCGGCTGCGCCACGACCGGACCTTCTTCACGCTTCAGGGCGCGGCCTTCCGCTCCACCGCAGCTTTCCTTCTGAGCGAAGCCTGGGGCTCCTGGGTCGTCTGCTACGTGGCCACTGGTGAGCGTTGCACACGAACTGCTTTGTGTTGCATCAGAACGTGTTTTGAGAACCCAACAGCGATAGCTGTAAACGTCGTTCTACGGAGCGTAAGGCGTGAAGCGTAATATGCCAGGAACTGCAAGTTGACCTGGTCTTTGACCTCGCGATTGTTAGACCACCGCCCGACAGAGTGAGCCTGCTAGCCTGTGCAAATTAGAATCTATAGTGACTCATGAAAGAATTTTCACCTTGTTCAACACATTATGGATGGTAAAAATTGCAGCGTTACTGAGAAATTTGGGATATCCGCTTAGTTCACTTGTTCAGCCGCCAGGAGGTGCATGACAAGAAACTGCGGCTGTACTTTTGCTCTGAAAAATAAAATACACGATGGTAGCGAAGCTTCCGTCTCATTTTTTTTATTCGCACAGTGTAGCGTTCGACCATCTGGCTATGGCGCGACGTGTGCATGCATGTGGACGCATTGGCTTCTAGTCTTATAGCATGAGACTATGTAAAGGTGTTGTTAAAATGTCAATTTCGAGCAACCTTCATGTTTGTTTTCGGCAAAACGGCATTGAACAATGGAACGACCAGTCCCTGTTATATTTCATTTAAGCCACTGGAAAAATCGAGTGGTGCAGTAGATTCTTCAAAAGTCGAAGTTCTGTTATAAAAAAAAAGGCTCTAAATTTTCATCAGTTCTATGGATGCCCTTTGTAGACTTCGCTCTCTTTGATATGTATGGCTGGTCACCTAGAATCTCAATCCTATAGAACAACAGCCCGTTTACAAAACAAGAACGCAATTTCTCTCATTGATGGGCCACAGGCAGCAACGCTTAGCGGTACTAGAAGCTCTCCCAAATTCTTGCTAACGGATGGGCTCAAAATTCTGACGTAATGAAATTTTATTTCCTTTAAAGCACTAGCAACGTAACAAGAATAGGTTGTATTCCGCACGTTACATGCTTTTTGGCGGTTCTAAAATAAGGATAATGTTAGCTATTTTACAGTATTTCACTAATTATTCTATGACGAAACTCAGTAAATTATGTAGCACTTTCAAGCAGTGCAATTTAAGATTTCAAATTAGTTCATTTTTCCTGCTCTAACGGGTGTAATTACTCAAACCACTAAATAGGAAAATGTATCAAACTAACGAGAACAAAGACCCATTCCCAATGGGAAAGCGCTCAAAAGACATTTTTCATCAGATCATAAAACAAGAGAAATATCGGAAGAATAACATGGCCCTTCACATTTGAATGTGGTTCTCATGCTCCCAAGTATCATACAGATTAATTCTGAGGCATACGTTTGTTTCTATGTGGCAACTCTTGTAGCTTTCGATTATCTGCCTCCTCTAGCCATGATATGAAAATCGGCCTCTTCCGATCCCGCCATGGATATTCTTGCAGCCTATATATCTACTCGAACAGGAATGGGAAAAAGAAAACATTGAATATCATGAATATCTTCAAAGAGGCGTACCTAATGCGACTGTGTTATCCGCACTTCTGAAATGCTGCAATTTAGGGCCCGAACGTTTCAAGAACTCTGCAAGAAGCTTGTGTTTGGAGAGCGTTTTCGCTTGCTACAATCATAGGGCCTGAACTTTAATTTTTCCTTCAAACATTAGCACAGGTTTTAGCACAACTTAATTCAGAACAGCGCGCAAAAACTGACACGGACTCAGGGGAAAACTTCACAACTGCTCCGTTGAGCGAGAAAATGTCCGCCATTGTCTGTGTTCACATGTGCTGTTGAATATAAAACAGATTCCAGATAAACCAGTCTATAGCTCCTCCAAAACGTGAGCCTTTACTGCGTTTTAGTTCCAGCAAGGTATAAAACTGAGTCAGGACAGCTGTAAACCTTTCTTTGACGAGCATGTCTGGTCCGCAGCGACGGGCCTCGTGGTGAAGCTGGCGCAAGAAGTCGTCACCGGGAACACGGCACCTACTCGGGCCCATCTGGTTGACGCCTTCAACGTCACCACGGACAGGATTTGGAAGTTGCTGGCTTCCGTGCAGGTATGTATCGGTGCCAGCTGTTATAATGCCTATTTTTCAACACGATTGATTTTTGGACGACCGGCAGCCAAAAGCCACGTGAATAGATGTGGTGAGAAAATTTGCTGCGGTAGTTTCCGCGGCTGCCGCGGGAAAGTGTCAGGGATAATTGGAAGAGTCATAATTGGAAGAATCCGCTTCTTGCACTAGACGTGACCTGGCTCATGATACTGATGCCATTGTCAATGATAATGATTGCAGCACTAAAGTGATAGTGCAGAAAAAAATTGGCGGTGGTCTAGCTCTAGTTAAACCTGGAGTGACGCGATAGCTGCAGCTGGCCGAGTGGAACTCGCTCAGTTGAATTGCAAAGTCAGTCTTTCGTCGATCCCTTTCGCTGGGCGTTAATTCTTCATCTTCGTACAACTTGACACGGCGCATGCGCACAGCTGTGGCAGCTCGGTTTCGCACCTGTGGCAGCGCGGCGCCGTGGCTGGTCACGTGGTTCGTCACGTGGTTGTTCACGTGACCAGCCACGTGGTGCGCAGCCGCTCCGCACCACGTGATCAACCACGTGACAGCGTCTCGGCGCCGCCACGCTGAAGGCTCGAAATGCTACCGTAATGTAGCTATCGCTACAAAACCGCACCCTGCGCAATCGTGCCCGTTCGCAGCACCGGAGTTTGTACGTGTTTTCGGACACCGACGTCCGCCAATACCGCATGGACGACTGCGCAGTGCACCACCAGCATTGTGCCACCTGTGTGATGGACCCCTTCTGCGGCTGGGACGGCACGCAATGTCTTCCTCACGCCGCCGGGTGCGTCACTCTTCTGTGCGAATTGGTCTCACGTATTCAAGCCGGCCTTTATTTAGTACCCGCCGCATTTGTCTTTTGTCGTTACTGTACCCGTTACGCCTGTGTTGCACGTATTAAAGCTCACCTTATCTTTTTTCTATTCCTCTAGCCCCGAACACAGAGAGCATTGCTTTGTCTGAATTTTAATCGGTGTATTTTTCTACTGAGGAAAGAGTTCCTATGACGGTAATGGCGTACCCGACGAAACTTTGTGTTCCATTTTACTCCTTTCCGACCTGAAGCGATTAGTCTTACGGCCGCTGGTAGAGATAGACCGGGATCCTCGTCCTCAACACCCACAAAGCTACGACTGGCTTCAAGAATTGGGATAATCATCAGTTTCGTTTTTTGTACTGGCGGGCGCGCCAAGAAGGCTATCTACTAACTCTATCTAGGCCTCACAAGAAGAGTTATTCAGAGTTCACTTTAAAAAATCTGGAAATACTTGCTGCTAGAAAAAAAAATCACGTTTAAATTATGCAGCTACTGTCGAAAAAGTGTTACCGCGGCGATTTCTTTTTATTTTTTTAATACACATTTTTGTAATGGCGTGATTGAAGGACAAAAAAGCATTTTGGTAGTACCTAGGTGTTGAAAACGTTTGCTTATAAATTCATTAAATGAACCGTGTGAATAAAATTTATCAAAATTTTCATTACGAGACGTCTGTACATCCTTTTAACCGGAGCAAGTTGTCATAGTATGTTTGTGAAGGTAGTATAAATACGCTTTAGTATGCTATCCTACCCGGGCCAACTCTACCAGTAATCTTGCATATACCGCCCCATTATTCCTTCATGTGAGCAACGTGGTAGCATTACGCCTGTCTTCCATTTTATGCAGAGCGAGTGCTACGACCAGGCGAACGTGCTGAAGACCGGCGACTGCAGCGCATTTGGCGACGACATCCAGCTGTAATTCGAGGAAGAATTTTCTACACAGAAGCCAATTACGAAGCACAGCGTAGCAAAATGACCTTCCTATACTGTCGTTTCCGTATATATGAGCGGCGATAGAATTTCTTTATATACTTGCACTTTCCGAAAAATGAAACACGAGTTGCGTACAATGTTCTGCCCGTGTTCTCACCCCCGCATGCTGGAAACAAATTCAGTTCTTCGGAGCGACGGAGAAGGTGACCGACGCGCCAGGAGCCAGCAACCTAGGAAAACAGCGAAAGCAGAAATTGCTGACTCACTTGTTTACGCTATTCCCGTAAAAGCCCTTCTTTTCTGATTGTTTAAGAATTGAATAGCGAACCCTAGAGATCTGGAATCTGAGCAGCATAGTGAACCCTCATGCATTAGCAAAAAAAAAAAAAAATCTAGGCGACAAGCAACAAGCAGTGTAGCGTAGGAAACGGATGGCGTACAGGCGTACAAAGCAGGCGTACAACACAGAAGGTGCGATTTTTATGAACTCACATTCTCTAAAAGGCGCGGGGCAAGTGCTATTGATTAACGTGAATGCAAGTTTGGGTAAGTATTCACCTCATATCTGTGCAGGAACCGGAACAAACGGTTTGTTACACCAGCCTTAAAGATAAAACCTAACCGTGCAGCCTCATGGTCATACCTACACCACTGAGCTCTGTACCCGCAGATAACCTACAGTATGCAAGCGTGTGGCTAAATGTGACCCACCCACCCACACAGCCCTAGAGCGCGGGTGGCATGTTCCGGCACTTCCTTCCTTTTTTCCTTTATCTTTTCTTTTACTGCCCAGTTCAGGTGTCCGCGCAGTGTGTGTTATCGAGCGTTTTCATAATAAATACCTCTTACTCATTTCTTCGAATCAGCTTCGTGAACGAAAATACACAAGCAGGCATCCGTAAAATAACCAATGCATGCTAACAGTTCAGCGAATCTAAAAGAAATTGCAATGATCTTAGCTAGATAATCCAGTGTCTCCAAATCGCTAGTTTTAAGTAATATACCACATAGACCAAACCGTGTCTCATGCAGTATGCAAAGACTTGGTTTCGCGTCGTTTGCCCGACGCGTTTTCAATCACCTTTCAGTAGAGATACAATACTAGTGTGATGCACTCTATTTCCATTCTCCACCTGCACTGAAAACTGCATGAATTCATTTCGACACTACCGGCATCCCGTCTTCTATTTCATCAAGATTTTATTGATATCTCATTCTTGTCTTCCTCGAAAGGAGTGTGAATTTCTCGCCCATAATTGTACGGAGGTGGTGCCTTAGTACTCAGGCAAATATCATTCTCTTAGGTCACAGATGAGAAGATTGCTGGGATGCCGCAGTCTCCGAGTGCCCTTAATGAGAGTAGGAAAGCAGGGGCAGAGGAAAAGATGTGTGGTTAAAAATTCAACACGAACACTAGGTTTAGCAGTAGGTTGACTGACTCCAACCAGGTTCATTTTTGAAAAACACGACGTTTCGGGACCGGCTCGGCCCCTCTTCATGGTGTGACTACGAGCGAGGCGCAGCTTGGCTTTTTAAGCCCTCGTGATGAAGACTTCCAAGTCAGTGGCCGCAAACCATGGATGTAAGAAGAGGGAAGTGTCCCCAGGGACCGAGCCGGTCCTGAAACGTCGTGTTTTTCAAAAATTAACCTGGTTGGAGTCAGTCAACCTTCTGCTAAAGTAAATTTCCCAAGCAGACAGACTTCTGTCAAATGTTTTCTTTTGAGAACACACGGTTGGGAGGAGGAGGTTGCCCGGGCTTACCCATTAGATGCAACGATCGTAAGAAAAAAGTTTGCAGAGAGGCTGTTGAAAGCGAGGCTCGGGCTATTTGCCTGACCGCACTCGAAAGGCACGTCTCTGCAGAGAAGTAGGCGGCAACTCATTATGGCGGAGCGTGCGGAAAGGGCCTTGTAGTTTTAGCGCCTCGCTTTGCTGGTAGGCATGTGGGAGTTACCCGAGACGTGTTCGAAAACTGTGTAGCTAATGAGCGACAGGCATAATGGGCTTCTATGTAGGACTCCATCCACATGCTACACCGTCGGCATTAGCGCCTGTAATAAATCATCTTCTTTAATACAGGTTATTTACGTGTTAGCGATCAATTTCGATGATAAAAAAGAGGAAAGATTTGACATGGAAGTAAGCAAAAAAAGTTCATAAACCTCACTCACCTGAGTAAAGTTTTCAAAAGCTTGACAGGTCAGCGTGTCTCCTCCAGAGGGGATAAATTTGTTGGAGAATCTTTACCAGGCATTTTGTAGAAAGAATGAAAGGTATAGTTATAATAGGAACGATTGATAAGCTATTTCGTGCAGACAAACCATCCATTGTTTAATTTTTATTGGTATAGTAGCTGCTGCTTTCGAAAACTTTCTCACCATACAATTAACATGTTACTGATGCACACAAACGGCAAATTGCGATAGTTATTAAAATCTTCACTGGTTCAACTACCCCGAGATGTTTCTTATGCCAATACCAGGTGTTTCACGGAAGCTGACCACTAATTTTTAAAATTAAGATTTTTTAGGTAAAGAAAAGATTTCTAATGTCCGAATGATTGCTCTACGCGTATTGCATAGTTTAAAGTTGCAGCCCAGTGTAGCACAAAAACTTCCTCGGCGCATGCGTTACAGAAATCACCACCATCTCTACCAGGCACCACCATCTCCTTTTATGTCCACGTCAATTAAGAAAAAAATCTCCCTCGGTTAGGGAACGGTTTATCAAAGAGACAGCTTCTGTGCACTCCTACCGCGGCAGCCTGATGGCTTTCAGAATAAATAGATGTTACTGGCGTCGTCATGTTTCCGTTTCCTTCGATCACCATTCACATCACGCTCCATGTTTATAAGGATTCTTTTGCACATATTTCATTCGACACAACGTTGATTCCTTAGATTACTCATTCAGAAAAAAATTATAAAACGTGGAATGTGGGGCTTATTCTGAAGCGACACACGGGCTAAAAGGGCCGCCGTAGTGGAGGTGGTGTGTACGTGATCGGAGTCAGGCCAGGAATGAGGCTACCTGAGACGGACTAGCGTGAGAAGGAGGGGCTGAGAAGGCTGTACAGTTTTACATATTTACAGCAGTTCCAAAATGAATCCGACAGCAGCTGCCTAGATGAGGAATGTTGCTCATTAAGGAACTTTCAATCGGCTAAACGCTCGTGCTGTCGTTGTGGCCGCCCACTGTAAAAAGTGTAATCGGGACCCTCTCGCACGCGTCCTCGGGGCAAGGGCAGCTCCTCCGATAGCGATGGCGATGATGCTGCAGTTAGGCTGCACTTGTGGCAGCAATGGAGATTCTCGGACGGATAAAGCAAGCCCCACTGGAACTGGCGTCAACCAGGGTAAATTTGAAGCATCATACTACAAAAGTCACCGCCTCTTAAGAGGTCATCTTCTCTTCACAGCGACCCGTGAGAAGGAAAGATAGGGTCCTTTGTTTTCCTTCGCCGCCGTCCTGGGACATTGTGAGCGTCCCGCCGAAATCTCTTGCTGGCTAGGTGGGGATTCCTTCCCGCAACAAAGAGGAGACGCCGCCGCTACCTCCACCGCTGCCAGGAGTCACCGCCAAGCCTTCGCTTTGGTTGACGTCATAATTATTTACTTGTCTGCAGGGCATGCAAGAGACACCGTTTGAATTCCTCTCGTAGACAGCAATGTTCCCGTGCTCAGGGAGGCGTTGCTAGTAGCACAATCTCAACAGAGGGCTACAGTTTAGGCTATCTGGGATTCTTTAGCTTGAGCTGGCATCGCACAACATACCGTGTTTTTACATTTCGCCTTCATCGAAATGGGGCCAGGAAGACCGGGATTCGATTTCGGGACCTTGGAATCGGCAGGCGAACGCTAAAGTCGCTAAGCCACCTCGGCGGGTTATATATTATGATAGCTAAATAAACAGGATAAAAGGGCTCGAAACAACACGATAGTTTTGTATGTGTACGTGTGGACAGTCAGTACGTGAACTAGGCGTTGAGCAAGTATATTTCAGTTGATTTTTGCGACAGCTCCCAACGTTCTAACGTTTTTGCTTCCACATATGGCGTTCATCGAGCATTCAGTAGAGCGATCCTAAGCCTGAAAACTCTCGAAGGACTTTGTCATCAACACTGCGGCAGGTAGGGAAGCAGAATATAGAGCCTCCAATTCTTTTTGGTATGCTAAGTTGAAGCGAATCGCAGCTAAGATTTCCATCAATCAGTTATTTTTCGCAACCCTTGAAATGGCCTTCAGCATCCTTTAAAAAAGCCAATACAGTTTGTGAAGCAATAGAAAGAGTCTGCGCTCCTTGAGCGTAGTCTTTCTGCGCAAGAAACCAACCGGCGCCATTTGTTCAGCCATTTAGAGCTTTGGCACAGTTGTTAGCCATGTTCCATACAATGTAACTTGCATGTACTGCAGGCTTCGTTTTCTTCATCGGGCACATTAAAGACAACAGCCTGAGCTTCGACTTCAATTACACAGTGGTTTGGGGGAATAAACCAGTCAGGCAGGCTAACGGTATCGACGGCAACGCGTTGCCCTATTGGTCGGGCTAGGCATACGGCTGTGCTGAAATTCAGATAAAACAAATCGAAAAGAAGGATATGCAGACTTCAAGAAGTTCCTTATTAAAGCGCTGGGAGTGGCGTTCACAAATGCCTACTCCCACTTAATCGCAATGGCAGACTCTCCTGCATGTGAAAACTATGGGTGCGACGAGACAATAGAACACCTTCTTTGTAACTGCCCTCGGTTTCAGCGTGAGCGTGCACTCCTGGCTGCAACACTCCGCCGCTTACATCCTCGGCCCCTTACTGAAGCCAAGATTCTGGATCCTTGGAGTCAGCCTTCATCGCAGAGGACAGCTTTGAAGGCACTTTTCAAGTTCTTGAAGGATTCAGGACTCAGTGCAAGGTTGTGAACTATTAGTGTGTGCCCTGTGTACCCTGCAAGTAATGGCCAACGGACATGTGGAAAAGTGATCATCTCCTTTTGTTCTCTCCCCTTTCTATCTCTCCCTCCGTTCCCCTTCCCACGTGTACGGGTAGCATACCGGGCGCTGCCTAGTTAACCTCCATACCTTTCCGTCTTTCTTTCTTTCTCTCTCTCTCTCTCCAGATTAAAGCCGAGTGTTCACCGCATTAATCTTCAAGACGGAAATGCTACACACAATTTCACATCAAACCAGATGTCCGATAGAACAAGCGTTATTTTTTCTGTGCATATACGATTATTTGAGATTAAGTCTATTAAGGCTGTTTCACATGCAAGAGAAAACACTCCCGATTTCTGTCGCCCCGGTGCAATAACCAGTCTCGAGTGACCAGAGCGAAAAGGTTCTGACAGGTTGAAAATTCATCGCCGCGCTGCTGGTCACAGAATCCGCTCAGTCGCTTGCGTGTGAAAAAGCCTTAATGCTTGAAGAAATGACTGCAACGTACGCCGAACAAAGTTGCGTCAAGTCGGCACACGCTTCGTTGCCGGCGACTGGTAGGTTAGTACAGCGAAGCATGCAAAGTTCAATGTTATAATTCATGCAATCCTATTTCTGCTGACGATGCCAATTTTTGCTTTTTTTTCACTTTTGGGTCATCATTAACCACAAACTTTAATCAAAAACTTACCTTACCGAGTCATGTGTTGCTCGTGAAAACAAATCTGTCCCGTTTTATTTGGTGTATCGTTTACAACAGTTTCTTTAGACAGTCCATAGACTGTCCATAGACGTTTTTTTATGAAGTCTATAGACTTTTTATAGACAAACACTACAGTCTATTCTATAGGCAATACGCATTCTATAGACAGTCTATAGACAATGTATAGATTTATGGCCATACACTTTTAGTAGTCTTTTGTCCATGGACAGACTATAAATTACGAATATACAAAAGAGAATATCTAAAGGAAAGCGATGGAGCCTGCAAGAAGTCTATAAACAGTCTAGAGACCATTTTTTATAAGGAATAATAGAAAAATAGCGCGCCGCTTGCCGTGTTGCTTGCCGCTAGGCGTTGTAAAAACGGCTTTCCTAGTTTCCTGACGGCTTCTGTAGTCTAAAAACGCAGCACCCGGACATATCTTTATGCTCCAGCTCTACTAATGCCATTCACTGGGCTTTTTTTTTTGTACCATGGGAAGCGGGACAGAATAAGCTCTGCAGCACGCTTCGCAAGGGGTTATCCAACTGCAGCATGACCGCCCTTAAATACGAGGGAACATTTACGGTGTGACGAGACCACGTGTCCACGGGAAGCGATTCAGGCGCGCTGCGGCGCGGGAAAAACGGCTGTGGCCTTTGCTAGTTCCAGTGATTTTACATCTGCGCGTGGTATGGTTAGACAATATACGACCAGAAACAGCAGTGGAGATAATGCTTAGCAGCAATGCTAACCTGCTTGACTTTACAACATTCCTAACAACAGAAAGACGGCTACAAAATATTCAGCAAAATTTCTTTTATTCTTTGAAATACGTGTACGCCACGCTTAACAGCACAGTATTAAAACAATGGCTGGTGCAATATAAACTCTTTAATAACATCTTGCAATGTTGTTCCAAGAGTGGAAGTGCCGTTACGAGGTGAGAGTGGTAGTTAACAGGAACATGAAAAATGTACGTCAAAAATACGTCAATAAATATACATCGACATATTATCAATAAATATATGATCCTCTTTGAGGCGTTACCTATCAACTCGCTAACGTGCTTGTCTAAATTACATTTCTGCTTGCTTTCACATAGTGTGTTGCCTCTGCTTAACGCCCCTTAAAACTTCAGGCGTTCGACATTGAACGTCGGACAGAATTCACCAGGGGCTCAAGACTTTTGAGGCAGTCAATGCAGAAACAAGAGTAAGTGTTAGCTTATAAAATGAACTGCTCTTTCTACACGAGGGCATTAACTATACTGTGGCTTCCACGTTATCGCCATGCTGCCCAGAGTCTTCAGGTACATTGGTTACACTAAACGTAAGAAGTTTATTTAAGAACTAACTGCTGGTTGAGTATCGTACTTAGCAGCTTGCTTCCAAGATACCAGATCCAGCATACACCTTTGCCTTCAAAGAATAAAACACCTCTCCCTTTATCTGCTTCTATAATTCTGTCTCACGTACTTACCACAACATTAAATGTTGCGAGTGCCATCAGCTCATAACGCTCAGTCAAGAGTACTGTGAGTGCACTGTCAGTGCTGTTCATAAGTACTGGACATACCGTATATACTCGACTAAGGGTAGCAGTTCTTTTTTCTGTGGTTATTGGCGATCCGCGGTATTTAAACGAAAGCTGCATTTTTCAGTTCACTACTCTAGACAAACTACTTTACTGCATCACAAAGTCTCAGTCGGTGTCTGGGGCCTAGTTGCAGATACCTTTAAGTTTCTTAATGGCTGCCGGTGTCGCCACTGCTCGGGTCCGGCTCATCGATGCGTTCGTAACCGCCGCCATCTTCACTTTCAACCGTTGAACTCAAAACTGCTGCAACTGTAAAACCTTTAACAATGTACTGGGTCACCATACGCTGCAAATTCAGAATCAACGAGCACAAAAACTGCAGACGCTCTTCTTAGTCATCCAGTCGAACTCACTTCGTGGTCAGCCCTTGCCGTCTACTCTGAGCACAGGCGTCTTAATTGCGGTTTAAATGACACACAGCTGCACAGCGGTTAATACTGGAATGTGATGATGATAGCAGAAGGCGCCTGTTGCGTTGCACGCGAAGAAATTTATGCAGAAGTGAAACGAAGTAACTGCGGATTTTTTCCCTCAGACCGTATGACTCCGAGGTTGGAGGGAGCGCCTATACACGAGCGCAGCCCCTAGTCGAGTGTGTACAGTAGTTAAGCAAAACACTGCCAAAAGCACTGTTACAGCTAGGACGATTCCGTGCCAGAATGTTGCTGATAGCACTAAGTCAGAGCTTGGCAGTGTAAAACTTTTGATGAAAAAAATGTCCCAAAATATAGAAGTGTAACAGAAGAATGCGTGGCAACTGTGTTCTCTTATTTTCTCCATGGTCACAACTGACAGTGACCGTAAAAATGAGAGATGCAGTTACTAAAGGCAGTCTCCTGGTTGTTCAAAATCGCTTTTCTCCGGATTATTTTTCTCAGCCTTTTTTCTCTGAGCCTCGCAGTTCACGCAGTTCTCCGGAGACTGAAACCTTTTAGGCGTTGGCGACCGCCTCCTATTGCGAGTCTGCAACGTCGACCACGGGGTGCGGAATGTGGCACTAGTCCTCTTTGATCCCGAAGAACACGCCAGGCGCCGCCACAGGCCGCGCACGTGGGCGTCGCACCCCACGGCGGCAGCACCGCCGTTGAAAGCCAGAAAGACGTACGGGTTGATGGCGCTGTTGGAGGCGGAGATGACGCCGAACACGGCCACCACATGCGGTCCCAGAGAAATGTCTTGCGCGAAGGCCAGCAGCATCTCCTGCACCATGTAGGGGAGGTTGGTCACCAGGAACGCGACGAATATGACCACGGCCATCTTTAGCGTGCGCAAGCGTGCCTTCGGAAGGGTGCTCTTCATGCTCTCGACGCAGGCGCCGGATGTTCCAGCAGCGGGGCGGTCTCCGGGGCGGGAGGAAGCTAGGCTCATCATCCACATTCGGAGCAGGATGCACGTGTAGAGCGTCACCAGTGCGACGAGAGGCAGTATGAAGACCGTCGTGAAGACGAACGCCATGTAGGCCTGCCTCGCAGCCGCGGAGTCTCTGTAGATGTAGAAGACGGAGGCACAGTAGCACTTGTCCTGGATCACGACCAGACGGAATACATACAGGTTGGGGAGGGACGGAACGAGAGAGAGCACCCAGCAGACGGCGGCCAACGACCGTGGCTTGGGCGCCGGCGCCAGTGGTTTGCAGATGGCGAAGTGACGGTCCACCGCGATTCCCACTAGCATGTAGGTGGATGATACGAGCGCGAACGTCTGTAGTACCTTGAACAGCCGGCAGGGGCCGTCGCCTGCCATCCACACCCGACCCAGCACCTCCCAGAGCAGCTGAGAGCTCATGGTGACCAGAGTGACGAGGAGGTCGGCGATGGCAAGATTGAGGAAGAGCATCTGCGCTTTGAATACTCGGTGGCGGCGGGAGGTCAGGAGGCGGTGGCAGACGATAGAATTTCCCACGAGTGACAGAACCAGCATAACGCCGATGATGGCGATACGCAGTGTCTTGGCGTACAGTGGGCCGAACATTTCTTCGGGCGTGACCTCTGTCGGCGCCGTCTCGTTGTCGGGACCAGGGAACACGTCCAGTTCGGTCGACATCGTAGTATCGATTCCGATGCTTCTCGCCCCATAACCTTGCAGACGGGCCAGAAGACAGTCGAAGCCCACGCAGCTGAAAACCTTGATGTGTTTCGTTTCGGCTAGTATAAGGTCTCTGTGGACAGTTGGCAGATTTTATGCCTTGTTTTTAGAAACACCACATTTCAGCACATGTCGTGGCCTGATAGACAGTTGTGCATCTGTAGAAAGTAGGAGACGCAGCAGGCTGGTTTCTCTACATATTCTGAGCAAAATTCCGTTCCAGTGCATCCATAAAAAGTTCTACGGCCTTTTGCAGCGGATCATTTTCAGTTCTTGATGCATCGAAGTGGACAACACCTGAAAAGAGAGAAGAATCAAAGATGTTTATTAAAACAAAAAAGTGGAGCGAGAAGTACGGGATAAATTAAATCAATAATCAGAAGCGACACATACGAAAATATATGAAAGAAGCCAACAGTCAGCGAACTAAGGAGCATGGGGGATATTTTTTAAATTGTAGTGTTTATCAACGGAAGATTAATAGTGTATTTATTTTACTGCTTAAAGTTAATTGAGCAGAAATCAGAAAAAAAAACCACATGCCGCCGGTGGGATTCGAACCCACGACCTCCGATTTCGTGTTCGGAGCTCTACCAATTGATATACGCCGACGGCTGTCCAATCATCGGCTTTCGGGGGTATTTATGCTGCGTGTAACCTAACCTTGAGAGTGTTCATACACGCCACCCTTGTCCATTGCGGCAGACGTGGAGCGTGCTGTAGTACCGCGAATGTGAAGTGGAACGCCATCGAAGGGTGATGGCGGAAACTGTGAGAACCTTTTTATGGTACCTATGACATGAAGAATGCCAGAACCAGGCCCTCGTTAAGCTATTGAGCAGACAGGGGATGGGAAATGAGGGGCTCGTTACGACATACATATGAAGTACCTATACATATATACATATACATATACACATACATATACATATACTGCCAAATAATCCAAGGAGCATAGGGCAGTGTTTTCTTAAATTGCGGTGTTGATCAATAGAATATTAATTGTGTAATTAATTTATTGCTAAAAATATTTGATAAGAACGCAAAAGAAAAAACGCCGGTTCGGATCCAACGGGCTGCATGTGTTTGCTTTTCTACTGCTTTCTTTTCAGTTTTCTTTAAGCAATAAAATAATTACCCTATTAGACTCCCACTGATAAACACCACATTTAAAAAAAAATTCTATGCTCCAAGGTTTCGGTGGCTGTTGGCTTCCTTCATATACACGTATGTCATAAGAAGCCCCTAATTTCCCTTCCCTTGTCTGCACATACGAAAACAGTCACTTTTGGACTTCATAGCCTCTGATTGTTTTTCTGGTGGCCACTAAGGAGACTTTGCTGAGCCCAGCTTAAATTAAAACAGCGGTTAACGTTATTATTCATCTTGATGATCCAGCCCATCATCACGTACTGCGTTGGCGTCAATGCCTACTGCTTATTCCCACTGTATTTTTGTTCACTTGTAGCCCCGACTGCATTCTGACCTCATGCACAAAACTGAGATCCGCCGCGGTGGCTCAGTGGTTAGGGCGCTCGGCTACTGATCCGCAGTTCCCGGGTTCGAACCCGACCGCGGCGGCTGCGTTTTTATGAAGGCAAAACGCTAAGGCGCCCGTGTGCTGTGCGATGTCAGTGCACGTTAAAGATCCCCAGGTGGTCGAAATTATTCCGGAGTCCTCCACTACGGCACCTCTTTCTTCCTTTCTTCTTTCACTCCCTCCTTTATTCCTTCCCTTACGGCGCCGTTCAGGTGTCCAACGATATATGAGACAGATACTGCGCCATTTCCTTTCCCCAAAAAGCAATTATTATTATTTTTATGCACAAAACTGAACACCCAGGCGTAAGAATCTTGCCATGCCACTCCGATTTTATCCCAAAAGTGCCACCTTTTTACTTGTTCCCATGGTGGGAGTGACGCCACCTAGCAGTTATCTTGTTTACTAGTGGACAATCCGACCGGTATTTTGCCCGCAGATATCTATTACTTCGTTGTTGTCAATATAGCGCTCCGGGAAAGTTAACCGCGAACAAAAATTCCTCTCCTAAAAGGCAGAGAGACGGCAGGCAGATAGTTCTTGACAATCACAAAGTGAACAAGGAAGGGGATGCCAACGTTTCGACAAGAGGGCTTGTCTTCGTCTGGGTGAGGCGTTATCACTGGAGGGAGTTTATATGGGGCCTCCACTCCGAGGAGGAAGGCCCGGTGAGGGGGAGGACCGGGCCTTCCTCCCAGTATAATAATTATATAATTGGTTTTGGGGAAAAGGAAATGGCGCAGTATCTGTCTCATTATAGTTGGACACTTGAACCGCGCCTTAAGGGAAGGGATAAAGGAGGGAGTGAAAGAAAAAAGGAAGAAGAGGTGCCGTAGTGGAGGGCTCCGGAATAATTTCGACCACCTGGGGATCTTTAACGTGCACTGACATCGCACAGCACACGGGCGCCTTAGCGTTTTTCCTCCATAAAAACGCAGCCGCCGCGGTCGGGTTCGATCCCGGGAACTCCGGATCAGTAGTAAAGACCCTATTTAAACCCAACCCCGCCAATGACGAACGCTTTGTCCAGACGAAGTCAAGTCCTTTCGTCGAAACGTTGGCATGCACCCTAAGGCCTTCCCCTTCCTTGTTCACTTTGTTATTCTTCTAAGAATGCGTGAGGAACTGCAGCTTTGAGCACTAAAGGTGTTTCAATGGCCTGCCGGAGTTATTAATATGGATGCATAGGAACGCGTGGTCTAGTTCCGACACATAACGCAAGACGCCAATGCAAAAGTAAAGAACGCCTTGGCAAAATATCCCGTGCATAACATCTATAGTTCGACGCCTGGAGCTCATCCGCCGGCCAGTAATGATCGGCTCCTGGGACAGTGGCCAGTTGTGAATTGACCCTTCGCGCAAATAGCTTCATGTATTTGCACCAAGTTTTTCTTTGTGTAACTAAAGAAATGAGTTTCTCCAGGAAATAAATTTCGTGAGCAGTACAAACGGACAGAAACGGCACTGCGCATTTGCAGACGTGCACTCTTTGCCGCGTGATCTAGGCGGCACGCGGCAAAGCAGCATTTAATGGACGTCAGGAACTGCTGTTGCGGCAATGCGTTACAAATCAAATTAAGTGCAGTCCATGCGACAAGCTGCAGTACACGGGTTGTCTTGTTTGGACACGTGCCTGTCGTTCCACAATGGTCTTAGTGTTCGCGCTGTAATTATATTCCCGGTGTGTCATCAACAGCAACTGATTCGTTTCCACCTCGAACTCACTTTCTGTTAAGAGGATTTGATATTCCTGGTTTTTTCAGCCTTGAGTCTGCGCTGCGAGGGCGTAACTCAATAAAACACATCACTCGGGACGAAATGCTTATTCCATTAAACTCTTTGCGTGCGACGAAGCACCATCTTTCCTTGTTAGTTTCTTGTGCCTCCTATTCACGCGGAAAATGGATTAGTGTTTCTGCATGTACGGCATGGCGCTATCTGATTAAAACAGTTCTTTTCCGAAAAAGGTCAAAAGGCGCCTTCCTTTTTTTTTCGTGCTATAAAATAATTCTTTCCTTCTTCCAGTTGTGTTCCCAGTATAGTGAAACCGACGCTCTGAAAATTTAAGGCCTCACGATCAGTACAGGTCAGCTAACTGACGCTGCATACACTCCGCTATTTTAAGCACTGCGCCTGTAATTCTTCTATAATGAGAACCTTAATTTTCAACCAACATGCAGTCTTCTTCAAAACTAAAGCATTCTCATCGCATGTGCACCATTTGAATATTAGCACTGCTAATAAAGTAAACTTAGTTTCACACCAAAAAGAACCGTCGTCTTTGCGACCAGTATTGTTTCCTAGCGATGAAAGCTGTTTCCTTGCTCCTAATCACTAATGACCAGGGCATTATACTACGCGTCCAATAACCTGGGCAATGACGGACATGTCTTTCAAAAGGTTGCAAGAAGCGTTAAGAAACGCGTGGGCTGAAGCGTTTGCTTATTCAAAGAGCTCGCTAAGTTCTTCTCCTTTTCTGAACAACAAATGAATAAGAGATGAAAAAAAAGCTAAAGAAACAACCCACCTGAAAGGTTTGGCATGTAATGCCAGGCACTTTTACTTAATCGTGATACCGGAGCCATTAGTGCACGCCGGACGCACACACACGCACATGCTCACGTGCACGCACACGCACACAAACGCACGCATGCAAGCTCGTACATAATCATCGACATTGTGAAACCAATCGCTTGCCTCACAGTGCAACACAACCTCAGCGCCTTACTCTGGACACTCAAAGAATGCCGCCGAGGAATGGGGCTGCCTCGTAATCAATGCACGTCCTGGATCTCTGCAGCATGACGTATTCCACTCGTACCGCGTAAGTGGATGACAACCTCCAAAAAAGAAAAATAATTCCAGAAAACTCCTAGCGTCACTGTCGGCAACAATGCTCACTTAAACAGAGCTAAAAAATGGGAAATTAGCTATGCAATAAAACAAATAAACAAAATCAGTTAGAAAGAATGTATTTAGATACTCAAAGATTTCTAAAGAGGTGAGGACTTCGAAAGGGTGAACCGCAACAGCAGTTGCTCGTGAAGAAAGTTAGAAATCTGCATTTCCCACCAGCATCCATTCGACATGATCGTCCTAGTAATATGCAGTCGTTATGTCCGCGAAGAAGGCAGACAATTGTCGTCCCTTAAAACCTTTAGCGGCGGAAATGAGTTCTGTAGACAAAGGCCGTTTAAGTTTCTGATCGCTGGCTTCTTAAATAGACATTAAAGTGAAACATTAAGTCAAGCCACATTGACAGGCCAGCCCCGCGGGTGATAGCAAATATGTCATTGCTGCCGAAAACAGAGTTGTGATAAGCCAGAAAATTATGCAAAAGTGAAGTACACGTGGCGACAGCACTCGTCGCGGATTCCTGCAATTGCGCTGGTGACGTGGTTTCGCCATCATTAACTACTTATTCATCGCTATTTCGAAGGTAAAGTCCGAGTACCGTCGGAGAACCGACCACATCGTGTTGACCATGCGTTTGTAGAATTTTTTAAACGCGTGGGGAGAGAGGATGGTGTGCCGGTGAGCAAACCCATCGAAAGAAGCTGCTAATTCAGACAGGCGCACTGCATCTCACGGAAATAGTGTTTCGCCTCAGTGAGTTACGACACGATGAAAAGGTTTTTTTTTTATCAAACAGATATCGATAGCTCGAAGAAGTGGGCTCAGGGTGAGAGTTGCGATAAAATATTAACTTTGCTACATCGGCTCAAAAACAGCTGCATTTGAGCACCAATCCATGTTTATTCTCTCCAGGCACCAATTAAATCTGCTGAAAAAAATTATTGCATAAATAACGATGAGAAGACCTATTGGAAGACAGGTGGCAAAAACTGGGCAAATGTTATTAGATTTTCGCATATTTTCGTAGCGTCCACAAATATAGACATCGTGCCTCAAAGCTGATGCGTGTACAAAACCACTCAATGCAGCAATTTTTTGCATGTAAATTATGGTGTCCCACACGGATCACTCTTCGGGGCACTGCTTTTCACATTTAAGTCAATGACCGAGGAAACCGCAGTCTCAACTTCCGCTTCTACCAGTACGCGGACGATACCGCCCTTATGCCTCACGGTTCACTCATAAAGCCCTGGTCCTCCTCCAGGATGATATCTAAAAAGAGATAGACAGGTTCTAGGGAAATTATATTTATTTTATTGAAGCTAAATCATATCTTTCCTATGCTCCAGGAATCCTCTCACGAGAGCCAATTTGTAGGGATCCATATTTTCTCATGAAGCTCGCTGCTCCAGCTGTGCCTGCTCCTCGCTACCTTTCTCTCCGACTGTTAAATACCTGAACTTGTTTTAGATTAGCACATGGCCTGGTCGAGTAACACTGATCATGTTGAAAGGCTAAGTTTCATCTCAGCACAGTTATATTTTCGGTCTTGATAGCATGTGTCAAATGGTACTTAGAGCCCTTGAGGAGTTGGTACTTAGGTATGGTACATCCATCTATGGTTCTTGTGCACAATCCAGAATTCATCGTGTGGATAAAATTCTATACAAGTGGTCCACTCACAGATTACATCGTATGGGAGTGAATAAATTAGGAAGCTATACAAAAATGGCAACCGCCGGATTCCATCCTCTCCAAGGTTTTTTGATCCTCGTGATTCTGACGAAAAACTTCATTTTTCTTACCTTCAAGAAATCTGAGACAAAATTTCGAATACTCAGGAGAGTGCCACCCTACATGCTTTCCAGGATATATATTAACTACGGTAAAAAATGTCGACACTTTTGTAAATAATTTTATTTCAGCAAACTTCTGATATCCTGAGCCGTGGTTCTAGCAATTAAGCAAAATTAAGGGTTATTTCTTGGCTGTTTTTCTCCACCCTGATCTATGGTCTCAACAACGGCACAGAACAAAATAAATAAATAAATAAATAAATAAATAAATAAATAAATAAATAAATAAATAAGAATGCACTTAAGCCCCTTATGTCATGTTTGGAAAATTTATGTGGCCTGTAATCAAGGTTGAAAATTTTGGTACTTCAAGGAGCTCTTTCTACGCTCCACACCAAGGGCTGTCGATATTATTTCACTTTAATCCAGAATAAAGTGCTTTATCGCCTTATTTCATCGAACATTATCTGATTCTGTCGATTGCGCATATGTTAATAGCAGAGTTGATGTGACCTATTTGCCCATGCTTACACCTTCTCGGAACGTTTACGGGCCGCCGATTGCAGCCCACTCTCTTTAGTTGCCCATACTGTGAGCACTTTGTCGGCATATGCATGAACAAGGAGTAGTTAAAAAAGCAAGAAGTTTTTTTGCCTATAAGCTTTGGCGACTTAAGGACATAAATCGTGGTTCTCCTTCTTTTACTTTTTTCGTTTGCGTGCACAGCTCACTGTAGAAGGCTCGACCTTGATGAAGTTGTCGCAAGGATCTTGAAAAACGAAGCCTGGCGTAGAAAGTGCGGCAGGCTGAATTAAACTATTTCGAACACGCCGACTTGCGAAGAAAGAAAAAAAGGTCTGATGCTGGAGAAAAGGAGAAAAGACAAATTTTGTTACCGCCCGAAATTGAGTGAAGCGACAAGTCGTTATGCGTCATTTTTCTCATCTGATTTCAGCGGGCCCTAAATTGTACCTTAAGGGTACGAATGTCGGCTTAACAAACAGCCCACTCCTTGGCATCAGCTTAGTTTATTTATAGTGTAGCGACGAAGATGTGTCGGCGCGGTAGCGGCAGTGCTATCGATGAGCGCGCCCTGCCGGTTCGCTCATGAACAACCAACAAACCCCTTTTCAAGCGGTGTATGTGCTCTCTATCGACCCCAGTGCTTTTCAGTCAGCCAGTCGATCCCCATACAATAGCACTAGTCAGATACGTGTTCAGCCGTTGCATTATGTATAGGACCAGATGCAAACGAACTTCATGGAGCCCGTTACACTTAAGACACCGGCAGGCGCTGAATGCACAGTGGTACACGTGGCTTGAATACTGTAAAAGTGCCGTTAGAAGGCGCAGTGTGCAGAATTATGGGCACTATAAAGAAGTGCCGAACGTCTAGAAAAATTCAAGGCATGCCATATGAACACAAAGCGTAGTCTTTAAGACGACGCTCTCATGTGTTACGTTAGATCCGGTACGGTTTCGGTCAGTGCACATTTTATTTCGTTTGTTTTTCAAGAACAAGTGCTTTAATATGCCTAAAATGCGCCTACATTTTGATTATAACGAGTACCTATGACAGGAACGAACGAATAGTATACTTGAGGCCCTGAAACCAGTGTTTTGTCGTGATGCAGAGGAATATATATATATATATATATATATATATATATATATATATATATATATATATATATATATATATATATATATATATATATATATATATATATATATATATATATATATATATATATATATAGTGAAAAGGTCACAACTGGTTCGATTATCCTAGGTTTATTCACCAACGGTTTCAGACGGTGGACTTCGACTTAACCCTGATGAAGGACGGTACACCGTCTGAAACCGTTGGTGAATAAACCTAGATAATCGAACCAGTTGTGACCTTTTCACTGTGCAAGTTTTCACTGGCCCTTTGAGCAACCCTGACTGCTTCCACTATATATATATATATATATATATATATATATATATATATATATATATATATATATATATATATATATATATATATATATATATATATATATATATATATTATGGTGAAGAGTTGAACATTTTATTCTTTTAAGGGGATAACTGGCATGTAACGTTTCACTTAGCCATGATGGCGAACGAGATAGCGTCGAAAGTACTGACAGGTCAGGACGCGACCTCGCTCATATTTAGCCTTATAACCCTAGCCTTTCTTGATTTTAAGTATTAAACTTCCACGGTGAATTGTGCTGTCACTCAGGTTTGAGCTCATTGAAGAAAATTCCTTTTTATTCGTAAATTATGGGTGGATTCGCCGACGGAGAGTGCACTAGGGAACTAAACTGATGACATAATTTCCGTTCATCGCGGACTCTAAAAACGGACCGAATTGACGCACGCTACACAGCAACCGTGCAGGCCAGTCAACGAGCAGGCACCCAAGCGAGAGATCACGTGGACAGAGGGAAGCAGGCAGCTTAAACTCTCGTGCTTAAGCTGTGCTATTCTGTGGTTGTTGAAAGCGATGTGCGCAATCCAGAAGCTAGAATCTCAAAGATGTTTTGTTCGTATGAATAATTAGCGACAATTAGGCGGCGTCCGCCACTTGCTAATTATGGCAGTCGACGATAGCAATATGCAAAAGGCCAGCTAACGACGAATACATTTTTTTATTAATTATTAATTTGTTTTGGGGGGAAAGGAAATGGCGCAGTATCTGTCTCATATATCGTTGGACACCTGAACCGCGCCGTAAGGGAAAGGATAAGGGAGGGAGTGAAAGAAGAAAGGAAGAGAGAGGTGCCGTAGTGGAGGGCTCCGGAATAATTTCGACCACCTGGGGATCTTTAACGTGCACTGACATCGCACAGCACACGGGCGCCTTAGCGTTTTTCCTCCATAAAAACGCAGCCGCCGCGGTCGGGTTCGAACCCGGGAACTCCGGATCAGTAGTCGAGCGCCCTAACAACTGAGCCACCGCGGCGGGGTAGTACATTTTTCCTGTTAGGGGATTTCTGACTTAGGCAAATGCCTAATTGATTCTGGCTCCAGTTCTCATAATATTGTGTGCATGCAACGCAGTGCAACGGGTCGAAGGAGCTCGCGAATAAACGAGTAAGTGGGTCGCTTCATCTGTTGCCGCATTCTGGTAATGCGGAGTCCATTATCCTCGATCTAACGGACATTAGCTCTTACGAGTTTAAGTTGAAAGAAATAAAACACTAACGGTAGAGAGATGGAAGTTTACGCTAATTCTACTTCGAAAATACCCTTTGCAAGCTCATTAGTACAAAAGTAACTTTCATAGCCTGACCTGTAGGCCAGGAGATCCCATCTGCCATTTTCCCTGCTCTACACACTATAACATAGCGACTAAGCTCCAAGCTATAGGTTGATTATATTGTCGTTTCGGCTTCCTTCTTTTCGCAGTCTGGTTATTAAATTGTTCCTCTTCAACCTATTCTAGCAAGGTGACCACGCGTTGTCAGTACTGCCGTTGGTGCATTCGAACTAGAAATAACAAAAAAAGAAACGACGTATTTCGATACTCCACCTGGCATTGTTTCTTCGAAGAAAATGCACGCTTCAAAACCTTGGGCCTAAAGGCACCCCTGTTTTATTGGAGATGTTTAAAGACGTACAGGTCAAGGAGTCTATTCTCCGGCCATGGAAGATTGCATGCGTCATTTCTGGTTTAAAGCCCTGAAAATTCCAGCTGCTTCTCGACCCGTTTCGTCCAGTGAGCCTGCCAAGCTGGTTGTCGAAAAAATGTTTTCCGCTAAGCTTTAGTGATGGTGTGATGAGAGAGGAGTGGTTTTAAAGTTCATGACTGGATTTGCATACAAATATGAACCTTGTGGAATGTGTTGAGCATGAGCGTAGCCAGAACAATATCACCATTGCTGTATTTTTTGTCATCAAGCGTGCATTCGAAACTGTCAGTCACATTCATTCACATTCACATTCATGTCATTATTAGTTTACTGGATAATGGCGCGAGTGGAAGACCGCTACGCTAGACTTATCACTTTTTAAGTGAGAGACAACTATTCGTGCACACGCGTGAAGGAAACGCATGGAACATAGCGTCATGTACGTGGTGTCGCAGAGCAGCGTGCTGAACCCTTTTCTTTTAGAGAAAAAGCTTTTACAGTAAGAGCATAATTACTTGGTGAATTAATTTAATTTAACTTAAAGATGAAATTTCATTTAAGATACATAAATTCAAATAATTTCAATTTGAATTGAATACCTGCCATAGATGGCAGGTGGCAACCTGTCAACCTGCCGTTTCTCTTATTCACATGAACATGGCTAGGCTTTCTTTTAAGGGTCGGGATGCAGCTTCCATGGCCAAATGCAGAGCTACATGGCTAAGTAGAAACTAGAACAGGTTTCGCTTATTTATGCGCTAAGCCGGGAAGTCCAGCTATGCATATTCTCAACTGTGTGATAACGTATTTTCCACTAAAGCCCTCTCGTGGTTTGCAGTGTTCACTATTAACGCTGCTGGTGTTTGTATTTGGGCTTCTGTCTGAGCTGTGGGCCTCATACAGTCGACCCAGTAACGCTGTCGCATCATACACTTAAGGCGAAGGAGTGCCTGGTAGCGGCTTCCACCACTGGCCAATAAACTCTTCTTTATTGTTCATGTAAGTAAATAAAGAAAGCATGTTTTCTGCGAGTCGGCTGAAGTGAATAAGGGCTTCCGCTGCGTTCTCACTGCGTAGTAAGCGGCTTTATGAGGCGGAATTTACTGCCTCGGTGACTTTACGACCAATAAATAACGTAGGCACAGAACAGACTCCTTGAAATGCTATAAAACAAAGATGAAGTAAATGTTACATCAGAACACAACTGCCCAGAGCACAACTGTAAGGACGAATAACCAGATCACGGTCGTGAGATGTCTTACCCTATCACATTTGACAAAAGGGTCGTTAAACTAAGGAACCGTGTTCGCGAATGTATTATGTCGCCCGTGACGCTGGAAAGCAAAATAAACAAATCCCCAAAGCAAAGCGCGCATGAATCCTGTTAGAAGTTAAAATAATGCGGCGCACCATCAGCGGGCCGCATATGCTCTCGCCGACACAGTGCTTGCAAAGCGCTGAATTAAATTAGTGAAATAATTGCAGGCTCCAGATGTGTCTATTGTATTACTTCCCCGCACGACACCATGCGGTCGGGCTTCCTCGTCGTCCCTTTAATTTTTTCCTATTTTCTCATACTCTTCCGCGACAAAGCTGCTGATTTGAACAGGCGCTTGCATGCAAAGGCTGTTCACTTCATTGCGTCGCAGAATAATAAAACGTCTCTTTCATTTACGATGTCCGTGAGCTTCGTGCCGGCGCACACAGGACACTACAAACAGGGCTGACAACAGAAGCGCTGATGAGTCTGTCCATGGATGCACGGTTTTGTTGCAGGCTTTGGCCCAGGTTTAGAATACGCCTAGCCGGTTTATTGTGCGACGATTATTTACGAATACCTACGCTCAAGTTTTGAAAAGGGGCTTTTGTAAAAAATCGCAAAGCGTTATAACCCTTCAGGCCCTCCAGAGTAGACAATCGAACCAGTCAGGTGCCGGCCGGCCCGTCAGAAAACACGCGAACGAACAAAAAAGTCGGACATAAAAAAGAGAGAACCCGCCGCGGTGGCTCAGTGGTTAGGGCGCTCGGCTACTGATCCGGAGTTCCCGGGTTCGAACCCGACCACGGCGGCTGCGTTTTTATGGAGGAAAAACGCTAAGGCGCCCGTGTGCTGTGCGATGTCAGTGCACGTTAAAGATCCCCAGGTGGTCGAAATTATTCCGGAGCCCTCCACTACGGCACCTCATTCTTCCTTTCTTCTTTCACTTCCTGCTTTATTTCTTCGCTTACGGCGCGGTTCAGGTGTCCAACAATATATGAGACAGATACTGCGCCATTCGCTTTCCCCAAATACCAATTATTATCAAAGGATCCTCGGTCCGTGGCCACAGCAGTCGACTGCCCTCAAGGCATACAAGGCACTCTTTGCCTACTTGAGAGCGACTGGATTTAGTGACAAATTGTGACAGCGTTGGGCGTGTGTGTGTGTGTTATGCCTTTTTTCCCTTCTCTCTTCCTCCTTTTAGTCCCCTAATCCCTCTTCCCCAGTGCAGGGTAGCCAACCGGAACCCCTTTCTGGTTAACATCCCTGCCTTTCCCTCCGCCTCTTTATCTATCTACCTATTATTAAAAAGAGAGAAAGAAAGGACGAAGGAAAGAGTGACTGATTGATTGATTGGTTAATCGATCGATCGATTGATTGATTGATTGATGCTAGATTTATGATGAATCTTGAATCTGGAGCGCAAGATTGAAAGTCTGTATAAGCTTAGCACGGTACAGTGTGCCTGTGTGTTTTTAGCGATATGCATTAGTACTGGTTTTATCAGGATGTGTTACTTTTCTGGCGGTTGTCATTTCTGAAGTGTTGTTTAGATGAGTGACGTATCAGTGCTGTTGAGTGAAGTGTGTGGGGAGGGGAAAAGGGGCCTGCACTGAGTCAGGCATTGATTCGCCTTTAGTCTGCCTCCTGGGCAACTGTTTGCTGCCTAAATAAAATGCTTTGACCTTGTGTGTGTAGTGGTTCGTAGAAATAAATAAAAAAAAGGAAAATTCGGGTGCCGGCAGGGGAAACTGCTCTCTCTATATTCGGCGCCAGAGCATCAGCTGGCAGATGTAAAAGGTACGAGGAAGAAGATGGGGACGTGAAAGGCAGATAGGAGGTAGAGCAAGAAAAGATAGGGAGAGATAACAGTCAAAATGAGCAAAAGAAGCAAGGTCTCAACCCGTCCTCTAAACCCCTCGTTCAATCTTTGTGTGATCTCGCTGAAGCGTGACGGCGCAGTTGGCCGCTAACACAACTTAAACTGGTTTATGGTTTATGTGGGTTTAACGTCGCAAGGCGACTCAGGCTATGAGAGACGCCGTAGTGAAGGGCTCCGGAAATTTCGACCACCTGTGGTTCTTTAACGTGCACTGACATCACACAGTATGCGGGCCTCTAGAATTTCGCCTTCATCGAAATTCGACCGCCGCGGCCGGGATCGAACCCGCGTCTTTCGGGCCAGCAGCCGAGCGCCATAACCACTCGGCCACCGCGGCGGCCCCCACAACTTAAACTACCGCAGAAAACTTTCAAACAAAACTGAATGAGTCTCTGTCGCACTCTCACGCAAGTAAAGCAAAAAGATATAAAGAACGCTCTCGGAGTGTCACAGCTAATTTATTAACGCTGTCAGACTTCGAACAGCCCCCGTGGCTGTCGCTCGAATAAAGTGCAGTGGCGACGCACAACAGAGTGCGTGCTATGCGGCCGCACGGCCTATGTGCTGCGCTGTCGAGCCCGGGTTACCTGATGCCACTCGCTGTGGTCTTAATAAAAGCGTGACGGCAGAGCCGCCCACGCGTTTCTCGTTTGGGGTGGGCAGGTGAAGCTCCCAACTCTTCGCCACAAGGAAGTTTCGCCGTTAGTTTTTCTTCGCCTGAATGTAAACAGGAGCACTGGAGAGCCCTCACGAGACCCGTATGCGAATGAACCGCGGTGAAGGTCTCCCCTTACCAATTTCCGTCTTTTTTTTTGTCTTTCATATTAAAGAGTCAAAAAATGTCGGATAAAGCATGCGCGCCCACAATATCTGTCAGTTAGGGGACCACAGTTTGCGAAATGTAAGGTCGCCTAAATTGAGAGTCCAGTAACGAAAGAAAACGCTTCGGCTTTGCTTTCAAATTGTCGAAACATCAGAAATTACAAACGAAGATAGGAACGGAAATAAAAAATAACGAAACTGTGAGACACTTTCCCGTTCCTCATAGACATAAAAAAGGAGGCGTCTCAAACCAAGCTCATTATAATGGATTAAAACCGTTTGTGGACACACGACAACAACCTTGCATCATTGTTGCTCACTAAGCAAGTGCGAGTCCTTGTCATAAACAATTCAGTTTACTTCCCCACGCATTAGGCTTAAATAATGTGAACTAAACGTCAAATTGCTTCTTCCCCTACCATCTCCATTTATATATGTTACTGATTTGGCTGCGTCGTTTCTCTGAAAATTATAAAAACTGGCTACTCGTCCCCAAATTCGCGTTCCTTGAACATCCCATCGCTGTTATCACTACCGTCATGGCGTTTATCATTGCCTTTTATAATGCTTATTTTCCAGACAGAATGTAACAAAAAATAAATATAAAAATTCAGTCCAATTGTGTGTCCCTCATTGGAAGCTACAGCGAAAAAATAACGTCACATTTTTTGAGAAAAAAAAGTGTTTAACTGGTATTTTTCTCTAGGCTCATTTCTCCCAGAACATTTCCATTTGTCGACTTCGGTATCAAAGACAGGGCCGATGAAACCCTAATAGGCACAAGATGGAATAAGTGAAAGAGGAGCAACGAATTACGGCCCAAGGATTAAAATACAAATATGCGTCGGTTCAAAACAGGGAACGAGCGATGTTGTAGCGCGGAAGGTTGACAGTGAACAATCACGGGCGCCATTACTACTTCCGCTGCATAATTTTTAGGTTTTATCAAGCAATAAAAAATGTAAGCGAGCATGTCTGGGGTGTGTGGTCTGGGCACACGTAGGACAGCTCGTCGAGCTGTCAGAGATGCTGTAGAAAGCAACCAAAAAGCTACATCAATAAAAAAGAAAAAATAGCTCCATCAGCACCACATCTCACCTTTCCCCCTCTTTTTGGTGCCCGGTTGCTCTTTTCGGAAGCACTCTGCTTCTAATTACGGCACACATCTCCCCGTCTCGTTCATCGTGCGGGACAAATCTCTCTGCACGGAGAGCACATCTTTACGAAGACTTCGTTCCCCGGGACAGGCTTTTCTTTATTTGTTTCAAGTCACTATTTCCTCTCTCGTTAGGCTCTTCATTTGCTCGTTGCGCCGCCAAATCTCGTGATCCTCTCGACTGAGGACGCTCTGCACACGTCGTAATGGTCTTCCGAGTCCTTCTTCATGCCCACATAAAATTATGACCAGTGCGTGAGACGCACGTTAATAAACTCGTGGCAGTGCCCGTCGCACCTTATAATGAAGTAGCCAGTGTTACGTCCTGTCTTTTGTGTCCACATCTGCTACAATTGCAGTTTTTTAAAAGAAAGTTATCTCTTTCTTTCTCGCGCCCCATAATTAAATATTAAGTTTGAGAGATCCTCTCCTGAAGTGGTGACTATGCGGAAAGCCCGAGGGCGCGCATAATGAAAAGGACGGACAGGAGAACTTTATTATGCCATTTTGTTGAGCGGCTGGAAGTGTAAGAGTTTTAGCATAGTGCGATCCGCATCCGCGAGTTGCCGTCTGCGTAGTTCCCGAGAGGCGCCAGCTGCTCATGCGCCGTTGGCCGCGATGGGTTAGAGGCAGGAGCGCCCCTCATATTGCGCAGACGCAGTCCTGTCCCCGCATCAATAGATCAGGCTCGCAAAACGCGTATAGTGCTGAATTCTCTTATTTCTTTGTCCATGAGGATTGCGAGGAGTCCAAGGGAGTGTATCCGAAATATTGAACAAGTAACGCGAAACCATGGACCCGCTCGAAACTCAGAAACCGCTGCCACTACTGCGAGCACTGATAGCGACAGTGGCTTTTTTTTTTTTGCTATTATGGTGTGTGCCATGGTCGGCAGTGAACGTGTGCAGGCAAGGGTGGGATGTTTAAAGCAAACGCTCATGACAGTAACAATAATTTTCTAAAGCATGACCTTTAACGCTTTCTTTTTAGCGATCTGAATAGAGCTGCTGTTTGGGACGCTGTGGGCGTGATAGCTTATATTTATTTTGAGACTTTTTACCTATCTTCAAACATTAATACCCAACTAATCTTGGAAAATTGACCATTTAAGCATGGACTAAAAATACTCTTTAGAGCGCCCAGCCACTGTGCTTAGGTTGTATTCTTGCGAAATGCACATATCGATCACAAATTGTGTTTCGGTGTACGTTAAAACATCTGTGTAACCATCATGGCCCCGTACACTACTTCGAGCAGGCAACCAGCCCCCTCCCCCTCCCCCCCCCCCCCCCACAAACATTTTACCTGCTCCCATAAACGCGCCGGACAAAACAATGGAAGGTGAGCTTCATAACGTCGCACGAAAGAGAAGGTGTCCCGAGATTGGAGAGACTGCAGCCACGGTGTTCCGGCCTTGCTTATAGCACCGGTGTGCGTATAATAAGTCACGTGCGCAAGACAAAAGAAAGCGAGCGCAGATAAAAAAAAAGCCCCAGAAACGGGTGCCCCGGAGAGCTGCAATGTTTGCCCGTGACGCGAGGGAGCCGCAGATATTGCGCGCATTATCATACAGGCACTCGCTGCCGGAAAGCAGGACGCCGTGGAGCGACCATTTGCCCCCGCATTCGCACGCCAGGAGGCGCCGTCATTACTTTCGCGCCGACGACCCTGACAAATGTTTTGCCTGCCTCAGGGAAGCTTGTCGGTGCGGACATGTCCGTCGCAGTTTCAACATTGCAACTCACAGGGAAGTGTTGAGAGCCAGGCAGGAACATTTAACGAGAAAAATATGAGCCTTCTGAGTGAAAGAAAAAAAGAAGAGAGAAAGAAACAAAAGACGAAAGAGAAAAAAGAGAATGAAAGAAAAAGAGGAAGGAATGGCGAAGAAAAGGGGAAGAAATGGGAAGGCATAGAGAGAGAGGAAAAAGGGGAAAAGAAAAAATGGACAATGAATGACAGAAAGGGAGGAAGAAAGGAAGAAAGAAAGACAGGAACAAAGGAGGAGTGAAAGAAAAGAAAGAAGACAAAGTAGGGAGGGGAAGAAAGGAAAAAGGGGCATAGGGAGATTTAAAAAAAAATGAAAATTGATTTTTTGGAAAGGAATTGGCGCAGTATCTTCCTCACATATCGGCAGACCGCTGAAGCGCCGTAAGGGAAGGGATAAAGGAGGGAGTGAAAGATGAAAGGAAGAAAGAGGTGCCGTAGCGGGGGGCTCCAGAATAATTTCGACCACCTGGGGATATTTAGCGTGCACTGACATCGCACAGCACACTGGCACCTTAGCGTTTCGTCTCCATCTAAATGCAGCCGCCGCGGTCGGGTTCGAACCCGAGAACTCCGGATCAGTAGCCGAGCGCCCTAACCGCTGAGCCACCGCGGCGGGTAGGGAGATGGAGAAGGCAGGAAAAAACAGATGGTGGTTACTGCTAGCACAGAGTGGTTTCTAAACAAACGGCGTAAGCTGGCGGATGTAGAAAGGATATTCTATCCTCTCGTCGGGCTATGGTCCCGCTTTCGGAAGAAGCTGCACGTGATCATCACGTGGACGACTGCGTTCAGTTTCGCACCACTAGGCCCTCCCAAATTCGCTGCGATCGCAAGCGCACAACCACCTTGGAATTAGCGCGAGTGAGATCAAAGCTGGCCGAGTCTGCTATCGCGAAGCGAACACCTTGGTGTGCTGGTATTGAACGCTGCCACTTAAGCTCCGCGAAAGAGAGATGGGCGGAGCTCTTTTGCCAGCGATGAGCAGCACTTTCGATTTCCCATCACGTCTTTGCCCGCGTAGTGATTCTCGGCACGTCGCTGCTGAAGTGTGCCTCTCGCGGTCTTCAGTGCACCGAAGACGACGCTTGTGTCTGGCGGGGCAGTGCTGGCCGTTATTTGGTGTAGTAGTGCGCTCCTCGGGGTTGAAACAGATGCGAACGTGCTGGCAATTTGAACGCTTGCAATCTTGTCGGTCATGTGCCACTCCCGTTGTTGTTGTTTTTCCCCTTAATTAGAGACTTATTATGTTCTCCACGTTTAGTTTCTGACAGTTTAGGCGAATATATTAGTGAGATAATTGAATGGGGTGTTTCTTTTTCTCATCCTTCACATGAGCATTCAAGCATTTCTGTCTATCGTAGAGTAGTACTTCTTGTCCTTCATCAGACATCGGTTGCCGTTAAATCATACCGCATTCTTGACGCCTCGTCTCGTCAATCTCCGCGTTCTTTCCTGGTCATTTTATTTTGATGCAGAAGTTTTGTTTCGTAGCTTCAAGTACTCCGCTATGATAAACAATCTGATATAAGAGATTAGTTAATTGTTAGCATCCACCCAAGCACAGCCGTGCGGCTTTTACCGAAACTTCGTAGTTCAAGAAAATTTCATCCTGCACCGGTGATTGAACCCAGGGCCAGCGCTGGTCCGAGACAGCAGCTCTGCCGAATAAGCTAACCACGACGGCCATTAAGTAGATGGCAGGGTGACACCGATTTGATCAATTAGATATGGCAGCGGTGTTAGTGCGGCGTTCAGGGGAATCCCCCAAGGTGGAGTAGATTTTAAAAATAAAGGAGCAGCTACTCCTTCATTCACCTAAGCCACCATTCGCCATTCACTATGGCTGCAAAGTAAAGCCAGGAAAGGAATACTTCGCTTCAACTCGAAAATAAAGAAGCCAGCCAAGACTAACTTGCCCACCGGCCAAATCAACAGTTATGCTCAGTCAGGCCTCGTTCCTATCTATGACCTCTTCACTGATCTTCATTTTTTATTGTTTTATTTATTCAGTTATATACTTAATATTTACTTCGGGCCCATATCGGGTAAATATTTTTATTGACTTTCTTTGCGTCGAAACTTCTTCAGTTTCCTGTGAGGTAACCGTGCTCAGAGTAATGTTCCTACGTATTTCTTGTCTTGCGTCATTTTTACTGCGCAGAAACGCATAATGACGGGGATAGATGCTGATTCATCAGCGGTAAAGTGCTTATAAAGAATTTGGGCATCAGGTCAGTCTGTGGTATAAGAACAGTGGTTCTTACCTATCCTGCTGAAATCAAGCGTTAAGTTAGACGGATTGGCCCACAGCTTCCCGAGCTTAAGACCAGCGCAAGAAGCATGGGTGACAGGAAACGTCTCCCCTTCAAGTTAGGTTTGTGTTTTCGCCCTATTGCACGAATGTCATTGGATAAGCTTGGTAAATTTCTACGAGACGTCGCTACAGCTCGTGAAGTGAAGTTACGACTGGAGAGTTGGACTTTTCAAAAGAGAAATTTCCGGTTTTCACATCTAACATAATTTTGAAGCGCGCGTGTCAGCGCTTAGAAAATAGTGAAAAAGGATTTCAGGCAGCGATAAAACAGTCCAAGGGAGTTGACAGCACACATATAGAAGAGAGGTTATTAAGGCGAAAGCTTTTATTGGCTCATACTCGCGGCCATGGATCTCTCCTGCGCCCTTTACATCCAGCAACTCGAAAAGGAAAAAAAAAAGTATTTGTTCACGGTGGGATTCCAACCACCATTCTTCCGTCCCGCTGCCGAGCGTACTAACGACTACTCTACTTGCTTCCATCGCATATGTAGTTCTCCTTGTCTAGGACACTGGATAGTGTTTGCGGAAAGGCGTCGAATCAGACGGGTGGGAGTCCATCGAATGAAAGTGCGAGAGATTGCCAATTCTCTGGGAAACACGAGCGAAAGTGTATACGAAACTCTGCATGAACAATTGCACATAAAAAAGGCGTACGCGCGATGGGTGCCGCGATTGCTTTCGGGGATCCAAATACACAAACAAAAGGACATTTGCATGCAGTGCACGGTGGTACTTAATCGCAACCTGCAGGAGCTTGTGCTTCAGTTTGTGACCTTGAGCGAGACGAATTTACTATTCCACCCTCGAATCGAAATGAGAGTCAAAGCAGTGGATAACAACCAGCCGTGAAAGCGGTCCAAATGAGGTGCATATCATTTTGCCGGCTGTTTTTGGAACATCCAAGTAATCAATCATATTGATTTCTTTTAGGAAGAAAAAATTATTGACAGGAGCATATAATAACGTGACATTATTCGGGCGAGTTCAGTAAAGCGGAATCAAGATTCAGTGCAGAGTGTTTAATCATTAATAGCTCATGATGAACTTTACCAAAAGCCTTGCAAAAGTCCAGAAACGTTCAGTCTGCCCGAAGATTCTGAACAAGAATGTCATGCAAAGAGTGTGTGAGATGAAGGAGCTGAATTTCGCACGAGAAGGAAGGGCGAAAACCATGTTGAACCGATGCAAAACAGGATCAAAGAGTTGAAGAAAGGATAGATGTCCGAATGCAACTTATGCCTCAATAATTCACAAGGTATACTGTTAAATCATTTGGCTCGATAACTTAACGGGGCGACTTGCTACCTGACTTATGCAAAGGAACCACTTTCCCGGCTTCTCAGCCCCTCGGCAAAATTCTTTGGTCTAGCTATTTCTTTAAAAGTTTTAAAAAGAAGTGGATGAATACCGTTTGCTTTGTTTGAAGAACTTTGAATTAGTATTGTCAAGGCGAAATGATGAAGATACTTTTAATTAATTAATATATTTTATAACTTTAGTAGGATCAACGGCAATGGGAGACATCAGAGAAAGTTATGCTGTCAGTCGGCTTCAAGCATACTTTCAGTATAGAAGAAAAAGTTCTTAGAAAATGCGTCTTTCAATGCAGAGGCACGCTCAGTAACCAACACGGGTCCTCCCGTCGTCAGAGCTAAGCAAAATTACAGCATTCTTGCATGAATTAACATTATTACAAAAACCTTGAGGCTATTTTTGTAACATTGAAGGCCAAATGTTATTAATTAAAGGTTTTTAGCGCCACGCATCGCTTTGAGATAATGTACCTTAGCCATCGAGTACGTTTAGCAGCGACAAACACCTCACACCACAAGATAAAAAAAATGTCAGTGTGTTTAGCTCTGGTTAAACCTGGAGTGATGCGATAGCTACAGCTGGCCGAGTGGAACATGCTCAGTCGAATTGCAAAGTCAGTCTTTCGCTGCGCGTTCCTTTTTCATCTTCGTCCCACTTGACACGGCGCATGCGCACAGCTGTTGCGCGCCGCGCCGCTGGCAGCAGCAGCTGCTCCGCACCACGTGACCAATTCACGTGACCAACAGCCGCGCCACGTGATCAACCCACGTGACCGACCACCTGGCCAACGGCGCCGCCACGGAGCTCAAGCGGTGCCACGCTGAAGGGTCGGAGAGGTGGCGTAGTGTAGCTATAGCTATAAAAAGGACTCCGATGGACTCAAAGTGTTCTTTCTCCAAGACAATGCGCCGGCCCAGAAATCGACCGTTGCAATGACAAAACTCCACGAATTCCGTTTCTCCGCTTAAACTCTACAACTTCTGAGACTTCATTTGGATTTCTTTTCGCTAGCGAACCTGGAAACCTGTCTGGGTACAAATACATATAAGTTAATAGGATAATTCTTGATTTCCTGAGGGTATAAAAAATATCGCAAAATTAATTGGTCACGTGTGTAGCGCTGGTAGCGGATCTCTGTATTTGGGGTATGCAAGACGCTGATTCGCTGTCAGCAGGAGTGGAAAATACGCGCAAAGGAGGAGGAAAAGCTTTTAATGAGAATAAAAAGATGTTGACTGAGCTGGTGGTTGGAGTCCTGGATCCAGGACTCCAATGACATTGGCCGACGAGCGCAGAAGTTTGATGAGCACTAGTTGGCTCTCCAATTGACGCTGGGACAGCAAAAGGTCTGGCATTGTAATTGAATGGTCCCGTGTCTCTTGCTATCTGACTACAGCTGTAACCGGCACGACAGGTCCGAACTTTTCAGTTAGGACCATGTGTACACCTCCCCTAGCCTTTTTCATGCCATTCTGTTTGCAGTATCCATCAATTTGCTCTCTTTATAGCCTACCGAGCTCAAACTGCCATTTCTCAGCGTTGAGGGACACTCTCCGGCAGTGTGAATAATTTCAAAGAGGACTAGTTGGCGTGAAAGTCAGCTTTGAAGTCACTTCCAAAAGCCCTCGCGTGTTGTGCAAGTTTGGTGCGCCGACATCTAAACGCAATAGCGTTAAGTTTCCCGTTCTGGAGAAACTTCGATGTCGTCGGCCGCGATTTGAGCGAAAAAGCAGGTGAATCACCGCCATCCGGGACACGTGACCATATGACGTCATCACAACCTGCCTACCGGGTTAAATTAATGATCGGTCGCGAGAGGTTGCTCAGGAAAACCAACTTGGGTCTCACAAACCCCACCAGTGGCTGCGTTTGAAACAGCCACCTGCCGCGGTAGTGGCGCATCGCTTAACCGCTGCACCGCTGCGCCAGAAGTAGTATGACTGCTCCCAGCGATCTATGAATGTAGAGTAAAGAATGATAAATTCCGCATATATGGGCTAGTAGGCACCAACCAAGCGACAGAGAGGGATAGTTGCGCGGGAGAGATCTCTAATGCTATCACAGTGTATTTTTAGGAGAAGGTTAAGCGTTAAGCGATGGTGAAAGGAATAACAGTATCAGTTTCTGTGATGTGATACGCAAAGCGGACCCCAGGATACTGAAGGGGCGCATTAACGCTATTGCGCCATACTCTTAATGCGGAGCTTAATTGCCCCCTGAAGTTTTTAGAAGCGTTTTTGTTATATTCACCGAAAAATATATGTGCACCGTGGTAAACCTATGCCCTGTTCGGAATAAAGAGGTAGATTATCAATAAGATCTAAGCGCTAAGCGCTTACGAAAGAACTCTGAGCTGGAGGGAAATGACGTCATCAGGTCGGAAGTGACGTCACTTCTGGTAAAGCCATCAACACCTGCTAATTCTATCGCATTTCCAACACATAATGAAATTAGATGCGTTTATGAATTTCGGGGAGGTTCTAATAAAAGTTACGCCAAGTAAGAGACAAGGACAAACGACAATTAAGTGCAAAGATGAAATACCAACAACGCCCAGTCCATGCTAGTTTGGCATTTTATGGCTGGTCGGTTTCTAACGCACGGTAAGTATGGCCCCGCTTAGCGTGTGGAATGGTTTGAAATTATGCAAGACACCCTTGTTGAAGTGCAGCGTTCAAGGCGTCGTCTGTTCGCCCTTTGTCCTTGTCTCTTCACTCTGGTGCCAAGAGTCGTCGGGGACAAGGTACTGCCATGTTGCTGTTAATGTACCGACCGAGCTGTTGTTTCTTATTCGTGACTTGCAGGTGACTTCGCCGGCGGAACCGTCCTACGCGTCGTTAAACTCTGCTCTGCTCCATCGCGCAGTTCCGTGAAGGCACGAGCGCCATCAGCGGCTCTTTGCACCTGGCGAACTCGAAAACCGCACTCGTACTCGGATGCTGCGACACACGTGCTTTCTACCGAGAGGATAAGTGACGAAGCTGGCGTCTTCCTCCAGCGGAAACTTTTTCGCCGAGCAATCTTTCGTATACGCTTAGGATGAGCCTGACCTTCTCAAGTTGGCCGCCACGGCAGATTGTATTTGCAAACTTCATCTTCCGTTCCGGCTGTCACGACACGTCGAAGTCGCTCGGCTTCCGCCATTGCAGAACTCCTTGCAGATTCCCGTCGCCTGACTAACGCTGCAACATTCGCGCAAAGCGCAATGTAGGCAATATTGCGAGAGAAAAGATGAATTTTTGTAGTAAAGCATCCTCAACTTGCATTTATAGGAGACTTGTCAAACCATCCTTTTCTATGCGCGCCTAATGTGCTAAGCGCAGTTCATCATGTGTAGCTTTACAGTGCGCTCATTAGTGAGAAATTTATTGTCGTCCGGTGCGCCTTCGAGGCGGGAATAAATGTGGAGGTAGGCCGAAAAAAAAAAGGAAAGGCAAATGCGTTTCCCACTTTTTGCACTTTGATGTTCTTCAGAGGACAATGTGCTCGGATAAGCTCGAGGTTTTCTTGCGCATGGCCCTTATTTGACTTTCAAAAGTAATTTTCTCGACGGAAGAAATCACGACGAGCTGGGGATGAAAAGAAAAGAACGCGAGCTTAGTAACCGGTTCAAGGACGGCGACGAGAAAACAAACACACCCAACCAAGACAAAAAAAAGAAACGTTCCTCATTGCACCGGGACGATTTTTTATTCAGCTTGGAAAATCGCTCCATTATCGCCTTAGTCTAACGTGAGCCTCCAAACGGCACTCAGATTAGTCTTAGGCTTCGAGACGTTTATTTCTGAGGCAGTCAATGACGCTCTCAACTCTCATCTTGGACTGTCGAGCCGATATCAGTTGGTTATTTTTCCTTCTAAGGTTTCCTACGTGCTGCAAACACCCCAATGTAAAGGCATGGGACAAAGAAAACATGCTTTCTTTCGCTTCTTCATTCTTTCTTTTTAATCTGCTTTCTGCAGAGCGCCCAAGTGAAAACTGCTTCTTCCTACAAATACAGGGCGGAATTGTTTTCGTAAGAAGCCGCGGACTATGGCGTCTCTGCAGAGCCTGAATAGCATGCAAACCTCCAAACTTACTGAGCGACAAATAAATAAACTAACAAACGAGCGAACAAAAAAAAAACGAGCTAAGAGGAAAATGAAGCAATGACGAAAAACAAGAGGAATGCAAAGAAGAGAAAAAGAACACAAGACATAAGCGACGGAAGAAAAAAATGAAGCCGGAAAGAAAGGAAGAGAGAGAAAGAAACGAAGAGAGTGAGAACACAAAGAAGAAAAAAGGAGAAATGGAAACAAAAAACAAGAAAGGAAAGTGGGAGAAGGAGGACCGATGGAAGGAAAGAATGAGAGAAAGAAGGAAAGAAAGCGGAAGTAAGGAAAGAAAGCAGGGAGGAAAGGAAGGAAAACAGGTATGTAAGTAAGGAAGGACTGAAATGAAAGAAGGAAGAAAGGAATTAACGAAAGGAAGGAAAGGAATAAGGAAATGAATGAAATGAAAGAAAGAAATAATTGGGAAGGAAGGAAGGAAGGAAGGACGGAAGGAAGGAAGGAAGGAAGGAAGGAAGGAAGGAAGGAAGGAAGGAAGGAAGGAAGGAAGGAAGGAAGGAAGGAAGGAAGGAAGGAAGGAAGGAAGCATGGAATAATATTAATAATAATTTGTTTTTTGAGGAAAGGAAATAGCGCAGTATCTGTCTCATGTATCGTTGGACACCTGAACCGCGCCGTAAGGGAAGGGATAAGGAAGGGAATGAAAGAAGAAAGGAAGAGAGAGGTGCCGTAGTGGAGGGCTCCGGAATAGTTTCGACCACCTGGGGATCTTTAACGTGCACTGACATCGCACAGCACACGGGCGCCTTAGCGTTTTTCCTCCATAAAAACACAGCCGCCGCGGTCGGGTTCGAACCCGGGAACTCCGGATCAGTAGTCGAGCGCCCAAACCACTGAGCCACCACGGCGAGTGAAGCATGGAAGGAAGGAAAAGAAAAGAAATGGAAGGAAGGAAAAGAAAGAAGGAAGGAAAGACACGAACAAAAATGGAAATGAAGGAAGTAAGGAAACTTGGCAGTAAAGACGAGGCAGGATGGCTCCTTCGACCCATTCGTGCAATGCACTCTGTGTGAAAAGGCGGCTGTAGCGCATTACTTTGCCAATCAATCAGCGCGAACTCAACGACGCGTGTGGGGTTCCGGTGTCCGGCTCGTATGTTGGGATGAGCGCATTACAGAGAAAGCCAGCCGACGACAGGGGAGAAAAAAAGGTTCAAAAAAATAATAAAACAACCATAAGAGTAAAGAGGAGGCGAGTTCGATTGGAGCGATAAGTTTCCCAAGATTACGAGCGACCAGCCTCTCGGCTATTTGCGACCTTCTCCGACGGAAACTCTATATAGCCGTCTCGGTCAGCAAGAAAAAGTACGGAGGAAAGTTTGGAGATTTCGAGGCCAGTGATGTTCCTTCTCTCCAACATATATTTTCTTTCCATCTCTCTACGTTCTTTAATCCGAAATCTCTAAATAAATCTGGGATATGTTCATCCAATGCTAAACAGTTCCTATATATAGGTAGCTTTTAATGTGATCCCATCTGAGATAACACTACAACGACCGAAAAAAAAGAAAAAAATCCCGACGGCAATGATTTTCGACTTGGGGTTGAAACGGCGCTTTCCTTTTATACTGAGCATTGCGCAACTTGAGGTCTTGCACAATTTTCACTCCGTTTCCTCACTGGCGTGTGCTTCGAAAGGTGGGAAGCCGCCTTTGGCTTGTTCGAGCTAGACATTGTAAAGGAGTGTTTGGGATCGGGCTCGTTGGAATGTCGTCATTTCAAAGGCTGAGCTGCTTGGGCAAACAGAGACGTGTTAAAGACAAACACAGACGTTAGGCGCAATCTATCAACCGAGGATCAAGAGATCGAAACGAAGAAAACAAGTACACGTGACTAAGATCCGACGATAAACGAAAAAAAAGCAATAAACCACAGAAACACGCCGCGATGAAAGAAAAAATCGTACAAACTAACCGATCAAAGGTTTCGCTCCCGGCCGTCCCCAACAGATGCCCACGCCTAGGCGACACTCATGACAGCCGTGTATCAGCGCACAAAATATCTACTTCCCTCCGAGTGAGCGCAGTAGACGGGGAGCTAACGTATTCACGTTTATTTAAAATCATGGTGAAGGCCTCAATAACCTCACGCGTTTTCCTATCGTTTGCACGTGCCAAAATTGCTGTGTTTTATATCCGCACTGGCGCATGTGACTCATCATGTACTGGCTTAAGTAAGTTTTTCGTTTTGCACAATTCGCGTCCGGGCAGTGTGTATTAGTTCGGTTTGTTTTCGTTTGATAACGAAGAAGCTTTTTGTGGGCTGCTCAAGTATGCGTTCTTCAGAAGATGAAGTGGATCAGATTGTGAGGATCTTTGTCCTCAAATGTAAAAGCATTGATTCTTGTTATAAGAGCCTTGGTCCATGTTCTCTCTCTCTTTATTATTTTAATTAGTGCCGTGTATTTCCACGAACTTTCATTCTTATTCACCTCTTCCTGCCGTCCTGTCGTTCCTTTTTATCTCTTTCATTTCTTGATCACGGCGATCCACATCAAGAAGAGCTTAGCATTGAAGCGGCAATCTACTTGAGATAGGGGTGCGCTTGAGGAAACCATCGCAGTGGTTGAAATCTATTCCGAATTTCTTTTATCGCCTAGTTCTCAGGCTATTAACAAGCAGAACTGGGTGTTTGCAGTATCCTTACTTTTACAATGAAAAAAAAAACATCTTCTATATAATGTTGCGCAAACAGCTGTAACAAGTGTGCCCCAAATCACGCTGTACAATATTGCCATGAGACAAATCTGATAAGATGAATACCGAATGAGGAAGATAAAAGGCTGTTGAAAAAAGTTGAGGAGACACTTAAGCTCCGCCTTAAGGGTATGACACGATAACGTTAATGGGTTTATGCCCATATATGCAGAATTGGTCATTCTCTACTTAACATTAATAGATCCCTGGGAGTCCTCATACCCCTCCTGGCGCATTGATGCAGCGGTTAAGCGATGCACCACTGTCCTGCTATGGCAGCTGCTGCCACCGATGGAGCTAGTGCGACCCAGGTTGCTGTTTCCGAGCGACTTATTGCGACAAATCATTAGATTAACTGCCACTGGTCACGGTGCGCAGTTTGCTCACAGTCCGCTGGGCAGGTCATGATGCCGCCACAAGTTAATATAACCTAGGTTGTCCACCTGCCTCCTAGGTTGCTTCTCTGGAGATTTTTCGTGGACATTTCGCTCACGGTCAAGGAGGCCGACGACAACAGAGGATTTTGTGCAACACGAGCCCCTTATGGCTATCGCGTTAATACTACCGGCTCGCATGAAGCGCCGCACTAGCAGAGAACGAGGAGGAAAACGGTGAAGGGAATAAAGCGCCTGAAGTTTTCGATGTTCACTAGCCTGCCTAAAATGTAGGAGCTCGGGTTTAAAAAAAAAACCGTCCCAGCTCATACCCCCCTTACAAGAAATAATGGGTGTAAAGATTGTAAACAGGTTCCTCGTGCAGTTTCCGCCGGCTTTGTCCTGGTCGTGAATGGCACCTTCCTGTTAACTCTACTTGCGTAAATTCGGGGCCCTGCCCTCGTTCAAACGAGTACATGAGGTTACAGGAAGCGCGTCGAGTGCTGTCGCGTATCGCGTTCATCTTAGGGTGCGCCAATGGAAGACGAGACGCCTTGCCTTGTGTCTATAAAAAACACAGCCAACCAAGCTTCCAACGTTGCTATAACTAACCGTGAGGAGTCAGTTAGACCGAGCACTACTTAGTTTGAGACCTTCCCTACTGTATTTTGTCTGTTCTTTTCTGCCATTTGAGTGTGCTGTCGAGAAAAACAAATAATTAAATGACAATTGCAAAACTTGTAATGGGGAAAATGAGCGCTAGTTGCAATGTCCACACGCACGCTGTTCGACGACGACGACGACGACAAACACGCTTTGCACGAGAACCTTCGCCTTAACAGCTAGCGCTGTGTGAGGTCAACAACAACAGCTAGTGCTGTAAAACAGCGAAGAGGAGGATGAAAGAACTCTATTTGTGGCCAGCGCTTCGAGGGCGCTGCCAGTTATGAGTGGAAAGAGGGAATCTGCGCAGCTTCATCGACCGGGGGTCGAGTGAGACAATGATTGCAAAACACGGCCACTGCTTCAAATCAGCTGCACACTTCGCACACACGTCATTCGCTCCACTCTTTTAAATTTCCTAATTTATGCGTGAACGAATGGAGTGAAAGCTGAAAGCGGCGCGTCTTACTTCGTTATGAACGCCTTCGGGCTGCGGCAACGCCCGACGGAATGCAAGGAATTCCTTTGCGTGAGCCGTGCGTTTCGCCGTCTCGCCACAGCAATGAAGCTTGCATATCAATGAGACAGCTAGAGTGAACGCTCTGCATATACGCTAGATGCCACTCAAGGCTGATTATTGAAGCTTGACGCCCTGCTTTAAGTATAACGTTGCACAAGATGTTACGCGGCCCGAATGAACCCAAATAATAGCGCCTCGTGCAATTAGTGAGTACGCAGATTTTCAGTGCTGCGAAAATAATGTATAGTTCTGCTTAGGATGCTATATAGTATTCAGTGAATTTTTGTTTGGCGAAGTGCACCGACCAGAAATGTAACTATCAATCGGAGACTCTTTTTGCTTAAGCGTCAAATTTGCCTTAATTGAATTCTTACTCCGTGCCCCGCAGGAATTCAGGCGCCGGTCTAACGACATCAGTTCTTTCAGGCAATTATTTCTTTTTTTTTGCCTTGACTTCATAATCGTGTTCATTACCGCGATTGAAGAATCCTGAAGAAAAAATATGCAAATACAGAAAGGTGTCACCGCTGACAAGTGCTACGGAGGAGATGAAATTCTCATTTTTCGTACTACGCAGTGACTGCATTAGCATTCCAGATGTGCAAGTGGCGTGCTTGAATAAGAAGATGCGACGGGATCGAGCTATACCAAGAGTGTTTATCACCTTAGTCGCGAAGATGAAGCCGTCACTTTCGTCCTTGTAGGGGAGGAATTGAAGAACCCAGAAAGAGAAAGGATGAAATAAACGCGCTATGCTATGCGATTTATTTTATCAGCGTGTTCCACAGTGCATGCCTACAAGCTCGCGAAGCGCGCCGAGTATGACATAGGGGTAATTACGGGGGCTATATGTTTGTCCAATATCTACACCGCACTTCTGCTCCCTAATTTGCCTCGGGCGTAGTTGTCGTGAGAGAGTAATGTAGAGAGCCAAACACCAATTTATGTTATCTTTTACGCTGCTTGATTCATCTTGCTTTGTGTGCGTCATATGGTAATTAGATACGGGAAAAGGCCCCCGTGTACTTACTAGTTAGTTGCGAGCGTCCCCTTTTTATTTAAGAAAAAAACAAAAAAGGTAAGCAAAAAGGGAGCATACAAAGCCAATGCATGAATGAGAATAACAAATTAATATACTGGCAGAATTTCACGATTTGACCATTAGGCCGAAATGAGAGAATAATGAGGACGCACATTTTAGAAGCTCGAGAGGCCGCAACTTTTCTCCTCTAAAATGGTACAAATTAAAATGACCAAGCAGATGGCCGTTCCTTTGTTTGGCGGCTCAAAAGTGCAGAATCAGCACACGTGAAGCTGGTATCGATAGCAAGGCTGCTTCGTATACAGCGGCACTCCTAGAAACTCCCAAAGATGTAACGAAAAAGAACGGGAAGCACCGAATGAACTAGTAGTGGGAGATAATTCGACACGCTTAAACGGAGCTAAGCATTAAAGCTTCCCTGGTCTGCGCAGACAGTTTTCAATTGTTCGCATAGAAATTACAGAAAAGGAAGTGGATTTTTTGAATGCAGTATTCTTTTTAAATTCACGTTTACTTGACGTATAGTCCTGTAATGCTATCAAGAAAAGATGCTCAAATTTCTCTAAAATTCCTTGTCTGTTGGAGGAAAAACGCTAGGGCGCCCGTGTGCTGTGCGATGTCAGTGCACGTTAAAGATCCCCAGGTGGTCGAAATTACTCCGGAGCCCTCCACAACGGCACCACTTCCTTTCTTCTTTCACTACCTCCTTTATCCCTTCCCTTACGGCGCGGTTCAGGTGTCCAACGATATATGAGACAGATACTGCGCCTTTCCTTTCCCCAAAAACCAATTATTATTAAAGGCGTTAAGAACGGGTTTCCGTTAACCTGACATGTTTCTACGAAGCGTCTCGTTTCTATCTGCCTCTGTCGCCTGTCAAGACTACAAATTTTTGCACACGCTCTTCCCCACACTGGATACAAAACAGAGGCGACGGTGTCGCGGCGGCTGCGTTTTTATGGAGGAAAAACGCTAAGGCGCCCGTGCGCTGTGCGATGTCAGTGCACGTTAAAGATCCCCAGGTGGTCGAAATTATTCCGGAGCCCTCCACTACGGCACCTCCTTATTCCTTTGTTCTTTCACTCCCTCCCTTATCCCTTCCCTAACGGCGCGGTTCAGGTGTCCAACGATATATGAGACAGATACTGCGCCATTTCCTTTCCCCAAAAAACCAATTATTATTATTATTGCGCGCAACAGTCACCGATATTCCAGCCTGCAGCGAAGAGATAACCGGTTTAAACTTCTAGCGGACGTGCATTTTACGTAAGTCTCCTTGTTAGAGAGGCTGAAACAAGAGACACGCATGTTCTCCAACTCACCGGACAAAGCTCCTGCGGAGACCCAACCTTGTGCGCTGCTTTGTCGCGACGGATCGGGGGATCCGATCGACTCAAGTTGGGCAACAACTTTTTCCTTCTATTCGGGATCGGCGCCGGCGGGGAGCGGCGCAGCGTTGCAGTCAACAGCCCGGCTGGAGAAGGCGCGTGTGCCCCGGGATCCCGCGCGCTCCGCAACCCTCTTTCTTCTCCTTCTTCGGGCGCGCATGCGCAGAGCGAGCAAGATCTCTCCCTCCTATGTTTCCCGGGGCTCTCCCAGTGGCCTCCCGTGTCTCCTTTCATTTTTCCCTCTGATTTCCCTTTCTTCCTTGTGTCGAGAGTCATTCCGTCAGGCGCCTATTCGTTCCAGTGGGACGTTCTTCCAGTTCTGTTTATCTCTCGCTTCAGTAGCATTTATTCAGAAGTGGGTTGCTGGAAAACGCAGCTTCGCAAATTTTTGCTTCGCTTTATTCATGTGCGAGCAGTACAGAAAAGCATGTCGCTAATAAATAGAACACTTGTCACAAAGACGTGGCGCACAATATTTCAAAATGCTCTTTGCGTTAAATTTCCTTAATTATCTCATCAGACGGATGCATCTCATAAAGAAACAATGGATTTGTGTTAGTTATTGAATGAGACGTGTGACTAATTTCTCTTTCTTGGGGCGAACGCGTGGATTCGTGGAACGCGTGGAAGAATAAACCTCATGTTATGTTGCTCTAAACGTATCTCTCGAGGAGCGTGAATGGGCTGACGAAAGCGTTCACTTCGAGGATCCCGTTCTTCTACAGTGCACCGCTGTTTCTGTGGCCTTACAACGAATCCCCAAGATGGCTTCAGTACTAACAACATCTCTATTGGCACTTTTAGCGCTTCACTCGTCCCAGCCTAAGCGAGAGACACGAGACGGAAGCCCTGTCCGCTCCTCCTGTGTGATTCGTTTTGAGCTGTGCGAACTCTTCCTTTCAAAGACTTTGATATGTTCAGCTTACAAAAGTCGGGCAGTGAAGACGTATTAGCGATATATAAAACGAGGTTCTCTATACAGACACGCTCCAGCGTGGTCGATAATGTAATTTAGAACCCTTGCGAAATTTCGCTCAAAGTGGCATACTTCAAAATCTCTTCCGTTAATAAGCGTCAATGTTCTCACGTTGTTAAGATCTGTAACGACATTGAAGAATGTGTCTGGGTCACTCGTTAAAGCACTCCTTTTCAATACTAAAATCAGGGCCCCACACATTAGTTAAAGGGCTTGTCAGGTACTTTTTGAAAAGTACAAATTTATATTTTTTAGCGTCAGTTTAGGCTCTTTCTGACGTTTTTTTTTTTCGAGAAGAGAAGCTCAGTGTCGATTACACCCGTTGTAATGCGGATGATCAGCGCTACTTGGTCTGCTGCTTGCATTATTTTTCATTCTCAAGCCGACAGCGAATAGCGTCTCCGTTGCTACAGCAACACCTGAGCATGCGCCAAGTAGTTTCGGGCAGCAGCTACTACAAAAAAAAAAAGAAAAGCTCTCGACCGGGCTCAACGGCGCCGTTGCCATGACCAAGGGCCAAATAAATCTAGTGCTCCTTGCTCCAAAGTATCTGCCATCCGTTGCACTCTTTGTAATGCTAACCGGATAACTGGGGCCTCACCCATGTTTTCATTCCTCCATGGCATTGCCCTCCTGTTTATACGTGCACCGTTTAGAGCATGATGCTTCGCCTCGGCTGCATCGTTGGGCCAACATGCAATGCGACTGATGTTGCACTTTGCCGCTGTCGACTGTATCGCAACAGCTGCGGATGCTACTTTTCAATAGCGCCAAATTCAGTCATTACAGGTTGTTTTCATTAGAAGCGTTTCAAGGCATTCGTCGGCGCCTTTTTAAAAGCCTCTTCGGGAAAATTAATGTTTCCTTGGTCGTAAAATTCGCCCACAAGCTGGGAGGAAGTGACGCCATCAGATCGGACAATTCCCATTTGCTTGGAGGAGGTGACGTCACCAGAAGAGAAGTAACACCACTTCCGGTAAAGGCATCAGTGGCTTTTTATTCTGTCTTATTTCCATCACATGAGGTAATTACGTGTCCCTATGAGTTGTTTTCAACCCCCCCCCCCCCCCCTTATGAAGTTGGCGTGAAGCGCATGAACAGAGCTATGCACGGAGTGCTCACGTGACCGCGGAAGCTCGATGGAAACAACTGCTACTACGTGGAGGCCGGGAACCTTTAATTTTAATAGCTATAGCTTTGTAAATAGCGGTGGAAGTGCGAAAGATGCAGTGCCCTGGTGCACTCCAAGAAACAAATAACGTACTTGAGGTGCAGTTTCCTGACCGTCGCATTTTAAATGCTCGTACTGGTATAATAACTACGCCAGCGTTTGAATACCATCTTTTCCGGTTGGGAACGCGGCGACCGAAGAGCGAAGCCTTTCGACAGCTCTTCAATTAACGCTGCGGTTCCTAGCCAGAAGCGGCACTGTTTAATTAGGCGGCCAGTAGGCACCCGCGTGGCCGCTTGAACAGCGTGTCGCACGCCACTCCAGTGGGCAAATACCAGAACTTCCCTTCTTCTCGAAGTAAGCAAATCTTGAAGTGACAAAGCTTTGTCCCCGTTGTCACCTCCGCTGGCAGTCCGGGTGCGTAGGGCGCGGCGTAAACTGCTCTCCAAAAAGAAAGAAAGAAAGAAAGAAAGAAAGAAAGAAAGAAAGAAAGAAAGAAAGAAAGAAAGAAAGAAAGAAAGAAAGAAAGAAAGAAAGAAAGAAAGAAAGAAAGAAAGAAAGGAAGAAAGAAAGAAAGAATCAAGCTAATCTTGCTATATGCACTGAGTATAGTAGGCCAGATTAGGTTAATTCCTCGTGTTGCGACGCTATTGCCTGGTTTATCGGCGCTGGCATTTTGGGCATGCTACATTGCGTAAGACATTAGGCGTAAGACTCTATGTCGAACGTCCGTGGCATCGAGTGGCTTTCACATAAAATAATGAAAAGTAGAACGCATATTTTCATTATTCGCTCAAGTCTGCCTTCATTTTCATTTACACGGTGCTGACACCGCAGTTCATTTCATAAGCGAAAATTTAGAGGGATCAGGGTCATACGCCATAGTGACCAAACATTTCGGACAAGTGCGCTTTGTGGCAGGCCGCCATACATGTGTTAGCCAGTCGAAAAAACGACGTGATAGTTAAGCAACAAGGTTATGGCGACGATTGCAGTCCTGACGTGACGGGTGCACGTCTGATTATATTAGTAATACCGTTGCCGCTATTCGACAGTCTTGGTGTCAAAAAAGGACGTAGCACTGCTGCGAGCTTAGTGGTTCGGCGAAGACACCAGGGCTCAGAAGTGATGTACATAAAGTTGTGAGATTTAACGCTCTGAAGCGACACGTGAGCTGAGAGGGACGTCGTAAAGAGGATTCCTGCTTATTTTATACCACTTGTTCTTTAACGTGCGCTGGAGACACAGAGCGCATAGCCATTTTTGTATTTCGCCTGCATTCAAATACTTCCGCTGCGTCTGGGATCGAACCATTTACCTTGGGAAAAGCAGCCGAGCGCCAAGGCCACTTAGTCACCCGACGGGTGTGCAGTACAAAAAATATTGAGAGCATGAAATTAAAAAAAGGACACTACTGTACACGAAAGAAACTTACATGAAGAGTAGAACAGCAATCTTTAACTGCCTCACGAAGAAGGGACGGTTTAATGAGACGAGAGAAGCAGTGTGAGCAGATCTGTTTTGTCCAAGCTCCCCCGACGAATTCTAATTTGAGAGACTTCATTGTAGTATATTTAGCAAGAGGTCAGGAAAGATAAATATTTGTTTACCCATATTTCTCAAAAGGAACGAATATGACATGCATTCTCGCAGTACTGACCTTGAGATCTAGCATTCGAAACTACGAAAAGCTTGAAATCATAAGAAATACGCGGCGTTGCCATATAAAAAGAGCAGGAGTGAATCAGAGCAGAAAGCCAGTCGCTTAGCTGCTGCCCAAAATTAAGAGGACGGAGTGCACTTGGACACAAATTATAGAGGGTGAAAGAAACAGATAACCAAGGAAAAAATCACAGGGAAACCTATTTACATTGTGTTGGCAACGTGACAGCATTATAAATTGTGTTTGAGGACCCCTACACGTCTGCCCGCACACAACCAGACATCTCTTCGGGCCGTCTAGGTGGTTATGGATTTTTGTAGCGAAAGCTACACTGGCCACGAACTCGCAGTTTCACAGTGCTCTCACCGATCCACGTGACCAACCACGTGACCAGCCACGGCGCCGCGCCGCCGGCAGCTGCTCCGCACCACGTGAGCGACCACGTGGTCGGTGTCGGGCGCCACTGAAACCCCCCGAACGCTCACAGAATAAAAAAAGAACCCCTCTGTCGAGGCTGGGAATCGAACAGGGGAGTGCATATTGCAACCGCGCAAACGACGATAGACGAAGAGAAGAATGCACAAGACACAACGCGGAATCGAACCAGGGCCTTTGGCGTTTGAGGCGGAGACGCTGCGCCTCCGCCACGCCGACTCTTTTTTTATCTTTTTATACATGGAAATAGTGACGAAAATAAAAGTCTATTCACGCTTACGCCGCAAAACACCAGGCCACCTTACCCCTGCATGACCCCTCCTTTTAAAGCATCAAGTCTGGGAGGCACACTCAAGCATCCAGATAGGGCAGCCAGCTAGGCGGCCGGCCCTTGCAGGGCAGCCACGACGACTCAAGGCTTAATCATGAATAAAGGCACATGTAGTGAATGCGCGTCTTTCATATATTAACTCTTCCGAACCGGATGTCGCCCCGCTTACGCTACGTATATCCTGGCCTTACAGGGCTAGGCCATCATCTGTTTTTTCTTTCCTGAAGGTGCTAGAGGCGGCGACACGGACACAATGACGATACACTGAAACGTATGAATATCACTTCCGATCTGGCGACGTCACTTACCCACAAGTCAATGGGCGATTTTTATGACCGACGACTCATTTCGGCCTCAGGATGCTTTTATTGATACCGTATTAATATTCAGGGACCTCCTGGAATGAGAGAGTAGACATCGGGGGAAGGAAAACACAGCCTAGGCCATGAGAGGCATAGATGGCGATGATGATGAATGGCATGACTCTTTTTCCGTGACTCTTTTCCTTCTAAAACTAGATATATGGCTCCCTATATAGATGGAAGTATAATATCAGAACGCCTATTTCCAGGACCCCTCCCAACGGCAAATCTCTGCAGACCTAACAGCCCCCCCTTACAAAAAATAACGTTTATAAGTGCCGAGACACTCAGATAGTGAACTCGGAATGGCGAAGAGAACTGAAAGAAAACACTTTCTGGTTTCAGCGGGGCTTTTGGACCAATGGCGGTCCTCTGCTTCGCAGTTGATTCCGTCCTAGCTTTTAAGAGCCTGCGGGAACCGCAAGCGGAGCTTCATGCTGGTGTTGACACAGGAGAACCCTGTTTTCTTTCTGTCAGCTCACCACACAGTTAAGTGCTCACTTAGTGGGTCGCGTTTGTGAACGCTGGCCGGCTGTAAGAGCTTTTCTGTGGCCTGTGTTTATTCTTTTGCTTCCTGGCTAAGTGAATCTGTTCCTGCTCCCGCAGCCGCGGTAGTTCTTGCAGATTCAATAAAGTCGCTTGCTCCTCAGTGGTAACGGAATAAACTGAGGCGGGCTACAAAAAGCTTTTGAATGGTGTCTACGTTTTCGGTGCCTATTAATTTTGTTTCAAAGTAATGACTCAGTAATACAAGCTTTTTCGCAATGTATTAATTAGCACAATCTCCACAATTCACGCCCATGATTCATTACGTACCGGAACACAGGCAATGTAGATATTCGTGTTTGCAAAGTTTAAAAAAAAAAGTGGTCAGATTGAGTTTACTCTGGAAACAGAGTTTTCAGTCAGCTTGTCTCCATCTGGAGTCGTTAATGTTTTATGCGGTAACCGAAAATTTCCTTTTATACCCCAAAATTCCTCTTTCAGAATTTTGTGTCCAAAGCATTTTTTGGACAGCCCAGCAATTTAGAAAATGGAAAGTATTTCGGCTTTTGAAACTCCTTGAATACTCGTGAAAATTCTCTTTTTTCTAAATTTTACTCCTAAAGTTCCCCGAAGGAGCGAAAGTTCTACGAATCGGACACCACGGTCTTGGCTACCGATAGAAAAGTACCTCCAGCTTCAAGCTTTGCAACGAGGCGTTGAAAGGCATATATTTCTTTGTGTTCGAAACTTCTCAAAGCAGCAGAACTGGTTTATGGGGTTTTAGCGTCCCACAGCGACTCTGGTTATGAGAGATGCCATAATAGAGGGCTACGGATAATTTCGACCGCCTGGGGTCCTTTAAGGTGCACCGACATCGCACAGTACACGGGCTGGTAGCATTTCGCCTCCACAGAAATGCGACCGCCCCGCGACAGGGATGGAACCCCCATCGCTTGGATCAGCATCCGAGCACCATAACCGTTGAACCACCCCCGTGGCTACTCAAAGCAACAGCTGCGGCATTATCGGGACACTTTATCCGTACATACGATTTTATTTTACATAAATTCGTTTTCTGATCGGTAAAACACTCTTGCGTGCCGGTATCTTTTCAAAAAGCCGCCCTGTAAAGAAACAACCTGGTTCATCGTCTGTGATTGCTGTTTTCTGATAGCGCCATGTAGATGGGAAAGACAAAAAGCCTAAGCCCCTTTTCTGTATCGGGCTTGAGGCAAAAGCCCCTCGTTGCTCTTTGTATCGATGTGACGTCAGTGCTCTCTTATTTTGCTGTGTGTTTTACGTGGTAACTCACGATCAAAGTACTTTCATAATTAATGGAAGCTCTTTTCCTATTTTGTTCTGGAGTTGAACAAATCTCTCACTTTGTTGCGGTTTTCGCGGATTTTTTTTTTCCCAAGCACAATGGCAATACTCCTCTTGGCGCTTCACACAACCTACCCTTCGTAACCTTAGCGAGCATAGGCGGATATAGTTAGCAGTGGCGGGTATCTGCGAGGCTGATGCGAGATACACGCATCTATCTATTCGATCAAAAGTCTGCAACTTTACAACACAGAAAAAACAACAATCAAAAGACGCAGCAGACGCCTATGTTCGCGTGAGTGAACACGACTCGTTTCCTTTCTTCTTTCACTCCCTCCTTTATCCCTTCCCTTACGGCGCGGTTCAGGTGTCCAACGATATACGAGACAAATACTGCGCCATTGCCTTTCCCCCAAAACCAATTATTATTATTATTATTACTTTACTGGCCTGAAGTCGACGGGCGAGTAGGTAGCCCACCGCTCCTCCCACACGTTGGAGCAAAGCGAATTAAGTGCATACCAACACTGATCAGAGACGTAAGCGTGATGTGGTGGCGCTGCTGTCACAGGCTGAGTCGACTGGGGTTGTAAAATAGGCTTAGCGCCCACAGGACTGCATGTAAATAGAAGTTTTCAAAGCAGTTATCTGATTCCACACAGAACCTACGATGTCGTTCATTCGTGAAGAGTAACCAAGTGCACCTTAGAACAGATCGCGAAAGCATGAATCATAATTTAAAAGGCGGTGCATTTTTAAAATACCGCTATATGTGCGCGACATAGTCACGGGGTGGTAGTGCGACCAAAGAAACACATCTGAGCAGAACTTCCCAAAATACTTTTCTCCTCTCGTGGGGTACATATGAAGGCAGCCTATCGTTAACTGTTGGGAAGTACTTCGAAGGAGAGTGTGACAAAATATGCTACGTCAATTCGAAGCTACCGCTTTAAAATTCCACGATGAATGTGCGTTGGGAAGCCGAACATACCTCCAAAAGGCGTTATCATCCGCTGGGTGTTTCCCCTAATCGCGCAAGCTTGTCATGTAGTCCGACATGCTGTCGTATGTGCTACATTCCTCACAAGTACTACCATCAAATTCAGACAGCCTACACAATATTACATGAAAAAATGGTTATCAACGACGCACAGTAGCAGACGGCATGCTACAGTGGGTTGCTCGATTATCGTGTTTTGTAGGACTGTCTCCAATGCAAACCTATCTGGAGTGTATAATTTTAACGGAAGTAGTTGCGAGGACACATACCGCCCGACATAGCATGTCGGAATGCACGAGAAACTTGAGCGATTTTGGGAAAAACTCAGCGGATAAACCGACTTTCGTGGTATGTCCCGTTTCACAACACACATTCCTCGTGAATCTTCTTCAAAGCACTTGGCAACTGTTAACAAATGGCAGCCTCCTTGGGCACTCTGCGAGACGGGAAAAATATTTTGGAAAGTTTTGCTTGGGTGTATCTCTGCGGGTAGCGGACGACTCTCACACAAAACTATCGCACTGTTTTAAAAAAACACCGCCTCTCAAATGACAATTTGTACTTGCACAATGTCTTCAATGATGTGCTTGGTTACTCTGCACGAAGGGATGACATAGCAGCTTAACTGCGAAACCAGAAAACTTCTTTTAAACTTTTGTTTGCATGTATTCCTATGGGCGCTAATCATACTTTACGCCCACCCCCAGTTGTCTCCGGCGTTCCACAAGCGCCTCCTGTGTTTGCAAACACACCGTTGTTCGCTGATCTCCACTAGGTGGCGGGATGCAGCATTCACACTTTCCGAGGAGAGCGCGAGTCAAGCCACCGGAAGTGGGACGGCTCTTCGCCGAAGTCAGCAGTCTTCTGAGTACGCGTATTACAGCTCAAAAGTCGGGTCTTTCGTCATCTCGTTCTCAGTTTATTGCGTTGCTCTCATGCAATACTTCTGCTGTTATATAAGAGAAAAACTCAAGCTGAACGCGAGAAATGTGAGCATCGGTTGGAGAACTGTGCAATCTCAGAGAAATTGAGGAAAGCAAAGATGCAGGTTACACATTGTTGCGGTAAAAGGTTAGGTTTAGTTTATAGGGGTTTGGCGTCCCAAAGCGACTCAGGCTATGAGTGACGCCGTAGTGAGGGGCTCCGAAAATTTAGGCCACCTGGGGTTCTTTTACGTGCACTGACATTGCACAGTACACGGGCCACTATAATTTAGCCTCCATCGAAATTTAACCGTGAAATTCGTTGCGGTAAACGGGTGCGCACACTTCGTTCTTGTCTAGCACTTCTCTTCCGAGTGTAAAGAAGCCCTAGTAGAATGACAATGAGGCTATGGTCACCGTAAAAACTAATTATCGCGAAGCAAAGAATAGCCGAGTGATTGCGGATACCCGGACACCCATCCTTCGAATGGCCGCTTCATATACAGCGATAGTTTCAGTTTCTAGTTGAGTTTCAAGTACGTTTGTAAAGCGGCACCTGCAAGAAGCACGCAAACTAATCTTCCAGCTAGTAATTAGCGCACTCAGAGGCCCACAGCGCGAGAGAAATGACGGAGGAGAAAGACGAGTGCTGCGGAGCCTGCATTTTTCGATGTGTACAGCGCGAGAGAAATGGTCGACGAGAGAGGAATGGAGGACAAGCGCCGTTTTAATCCAACTGCACCAGGCCATTCAGGCGTGCTTAACGGAATAATGGCGCAGATCAAGTGACTGGACAGCAGGAAAGCACAAACACACTCCTGCTGTCCTATCACTTGATCTGCGCCATTGTTCCGTTAAGGATGTCTGACCAACTTGCCCAATCCTTTACGCTTCATTCAGGCGTAGTACTTCATTTGGTAGAATACGAAATATTAGTTGGTACACACTCTGTTGGAACAGTAGTACCGTACGTTTTGGTGCCGCTCATATAAACCAGAACACGGTAGACAACCCATCAAGTTGTAGACGCGTCCTCTCTGCGGTTCAATCGAAACACAACTCGGTAAAGTGGTCACTGCAAAGCCGCTTGCCTGGAGAAGGCTTCCACCTATCTGTTCTTAAATTTGTCGCCCATAAATGGTATCACTAGGTCAGAGCTTGGATCACAACACAGCCCATCGTTGGCGACGCTTGCGCAACGAGACGACGCAGAGCAGAGCACTGAAGCCTCCACAAGGGTGTGACATTCCCGTAGAGCCAATGGGGACGATTTTGAAATGCGACGGTGGCGGTGCCTGGGAGTTGGCGGTAAAAACATAAATTGCTCAAAACTTTGCTCGCTATGCTTGCGCCGGTCGCTGTCGTCTGCTGCCACTGCGCTGCAGCGTTGCCCGCGGCGGCACTGGCGGCGCAGACGCGTTGTGTCATTGACTCCAGCCGCGTTTGCTGCCAGATACCAGGATCGCTGCAATCGTTCCGACCGTGGCGACACTTATGGCGCGGACGCGCAACTTGCAACATGCCACAGCACTGGCCTCCATACGTGTCGTGTACAGCGGCGTCCTGTCGTCTGCTAGTGTCGTCCCATTGGAATGCAAAGGACCCTTCTTTTTGAAACATCTTTCCCGAAAACTTTTCTGGTCTCCTCATGCAGTTGACGGTGCAGCAGGTAGGCACTGTTGAGGAGAAAGACTTACAGCAATGAAAAGACGAAATGCGAAGTGAGAAACAGAAATTGAAGCTGAAAAAGCGTGCTGATTTCCTATTTCGTGCACTGCCAAAGGCTGCTTTCCGGGACAAGGCCGCTTACTTCCGCTGGCTTCACTTTCGAGCGCCCGATGCGCAATCCAGCCCCCTAGTGGAGATCAGTAGTGTTGGTCTATAGGAGTGCAAAGGCAGCGCTTTATTAAGAAGTCTTAGATTACAACCAAATTTCGTGCGCGTCCGAGTGCGCGGAGAATGATTTTTCATAAATGATGGGCTCTGATTCACAGTGCCTATGCCTGTTGCAGTTAGCTCGGCCGTCTCTCAGTGCGACGTCATTCAAAGCAAGATCGCATTCATCATTCTTGCCGGTCTGTTTTTTTTTTCTAGTTCAGCTCACATTAAGTGTTGAACCGAGTTCTTGAATGCGCGCTACCATGCTGTGCGCACGCACGCACGCACGAATGCGCGCTACCATGCGGCGGCTGCGTTTTTATGGAGGAAAAACGCTAAGGCGCCCGTGTGCTGTGTGATGTCAGTGCACGTTAAAGATAATAATAATAATAATAATTGGTTTTTTGGGGAAAGGAAATGGCGCAGTATCTGTCTCATATATCTTTGGACACCTGAACCGCGCCGTAAGGGAAGGGATAAAGGAGGGAGTGAAAGAAGAAAGGAAGAATAGGTGCCGTAGTGGAGGGCTCCGGAATAATTTCGACCACCTGGGGATCTTTAACGTGCACTGACATCGCACAGCACACGGGCGCCTTAGCGTTTTTCGTCCATAAAAACGCAGCCGCCGCGGTCGGGTTCGACCGCGGCGGCCAAGTGGTCGAAATTATTCCGGAGCCCTCCACTACGGCACCTCTTTCTTCCTTTCTTCTTTCACTCCCTCCTTTATCCCTTCCCTTACGGCGCGGTTCGGGTGTCCAACGATATATGAGGCAGACACTGCGCAATTTCCTTTCCCCAAAAACCAATTATACAGTCACCGACGAAACAGGAGAGAACAAAGCTTCCAAAATTCTCCTTCCCCCTTTTGAAATCCAGAAACTAAGCAGTAGTTCTTTCTATCTTTTAATGAGAGCTTTTATTTTCTCGCACACCACTGCACGTATCTAAAGATACCCCATAAAGCTGAAAGTAATTCGTATGGTCTTGATCGCCGCATGCGGCGACATTTAGACCTTTAGAAAAATCTGTTTCCGGCAGCTCCAACATAAGCCTAGCCATTATGGGTAGAGCAAAGCGCCTTCAATTTTTCTTCGCCAATGTTACAGGGGCCTTTAACGCGCGCCCTGATGATCCAATTCTCACGTCTCGGCGCTTTTGTTTCGAGCTGTCGATAGCACTCGGCCTCGTCAACGCCTCGCGGGAGGCGAGGCGAAGGCGGTCCTCCCGCGCCTGCGACCTCTTCTGCGTCGATATATCGAGCAGCTGCGGACGGCACGCGAGTCCCGGCCCACAACGCGGTGCCGTCGGCAAACATATCAAGCAGAGCAGTGGCCGGACAAGCTCCGCTGTCTCGCGCACGCTACGGAGACCGCGGGGGCAGGTAGGCCACGGTGGAACTGAATGTCCGGCCGACATGTCATCAGGGATAAGTGTCTACTTGTCTCTCTATCTTGGCTCGCAGCAACGCACTAACGTTCTTATGCTTAAGGACGTCGCAGACTGACTGCTTGCTCCTTTTTTTATTTATATATGCAGCCCACTCACTCATGTATGGCGGTTCTGTGAACTCACTGTGCTGATGATGGGAAAAAGTGTTTACCGCTCACCTAGTTCATGTTGTCGTTCGCGTGACCCGGTACAGCGTTCTACCTTATTATCTGCACCATCTGTGCGGTTGGGAGAAATGCAGAACTTCGTTCCGACGGCGCTCTACGCACGTAACGAACGCATAATCTGGTTGCAGCCGGTACGCAACTAGAGACAGATGGGTGGGGGACAAGGGGAAGTGTCAACAAGGCGAAGGTACTAGACTGCTAGCCTGCATGTGTTGGGTAAAAATGGGGAGATAGAAAGAGAAAAAAACAAATGCACAAACGATCGAACTAAGTCTATCACGCAGGCGCGATGCCTTCAAGAAATGGAACAGTGCCTGATATGCCTTACGTCATTCGCACCGCTTCACAGCTCTCACGTGGTCTGAGCAAAAATGGTTTGAGGCTTTCATACTGAAAAATACCCGCGCACCGCGTGCTCATCGACACGGGCTCCTGAAGAGTGTCGTTCAGAGAAGCAAGAGGGGCCGGCCATGAGGAAAGAGCCGCCGCTTCAGGTGTTTTAACGTCACGACGCTTTTCACGCTCGACTTGGCGTTTTAGCGTAAGTGCAAAAGCGCCGTGACTTTTCTGAAGACGGGCTGATAAATGTGTCTGGTGCGAGCAGCGTTTTAGCTTTTTCGAAGGCTTGGACGAAAGCAATGGGCAGCACCATGACGTCACTTATTCAACGTCGCCGAGGCAGAAGTAGGAGGTACACGTACACGCAATACGCAGACACCTCATCGCATCTTGTGCCATGCTGCGTTGTCTGACCGAGGAATGTGGAAATTGTAGCGACTTCACATTCCCCTAGTAAAAAATTGGCTGGCGGTTTAGCATTGCTAAGCACGAGATATTGCGCGAAAGCACAGTTTTTTGCAGGTGGACACCACCGCCACGTACTTGAAGGCACGATTGATGGGTCTACTGACTCAGGGACACAGTTATGCGCGTCTTTAGCTGTTTCATCATCAATGCCAATTTACCCAATGTTGGCCGGCGGCATCTGCTACAGTTCCGCGCTTCAGCAGCAACGCTGGCAACGCCAACGCGTATAGATGGAGTGCTGTGTTTCTGCCACAACGTTGTCCATGCCAACGCATGCCGCGCACTCCTATCACTATTGCCACATAGCTCGAATCGATCGATCGATCGATCGATCGATTGATTGATTGATTGATTGATTGATTGATTGATTGATTGATTGATTGATTGATTGAGTGAGTGAGTGAGTGAGTGAGTGATTGATTGATGATCGATCGATCGATCGATTGATTGATTGATTGATTGATTGATTGATTGATTGATTTCTATGTGCTTGTGTACACGTCGACTGCGGGGTACCCTACAGGGAAAACTCCCGATTCATATAGACGACCCCGGGTTCTCTGACGAGCATCGAAATCACAGCACACGGGCGTCTTTCTTACATGGCCTCCATGGCAAATTCGGCAACCGCGACTCGGATCATTATTCGCGACTTCGTGCCCAGGAGCCGGACGACGTAGCCACTTAGCCACTGCGGCGCGTCACACAGAACAGCTCATCACGCAATTGCATTGACGTCGGCTCTTTTTGAGGAGATGAAGAGTGTTGCATGTTGCATTAGCTAGACATTTTATACGCAAGGACGTTGTCATGTGCGCACATGTCTTTCAATAGTTTTTAAAACGTTTAAACGCGTTCCAAACCTCTAAGAGCGAATACAACACCTAAATGAGACACGCTGCAATTGCTGATGTCGAGGTAGAGTGAGCGCGGCTAAGCAGGACAAGACTGCAACATGAGCGTCACATTTCAGAAAGCGACTCCAAGATGGGAAAAAAAGAAATGGAAACAGCAACAGCTAGGAATAGACGCGAATGTTTATTCAAAGCTATCAGCAATTCATCTTCGAGCCGATGTGACACAATGTGCAGTTTCATAAACAAGCAGACGGCGTGAACGAGCCTGCCCCAACAGAAACTAACACATATGATGTTTCGATGTTGAACCGTACCAAGAATCAAAACTAGCATGTACAGTCTTTGCCAGAAGTATATCAGGCTGCCGTGACCGCAGATAAAGCGGTATGGCGGTAGAATCACAACTCTGTGCTCCTTCTCTCCTCCTCTTGATGATAACTCTCCAAATGCCATGAAAAGGGGTAAGGCTCCCAGTTACTTTTTGCAAGTACGGTGCATTTCCCTTCCAATCCCATTCCCAATTTCTATTAAGCAATGCTCAAATGGAGTTCGAAGGGCATAGAGTGCAACGTTTACTTCATTCCGCACCTGTACGAACTGGCGTCACGGATATTAAAGGGAACGCCTACTCCCCATTATACCAATGATTACTCCGTGATTATTAGTGCATAGCACCCTCTTTTTTTCGTTCTTTAGTTTTTTCTCTCGACAGATAATCCATAAGAGACATTATCAATTTAAATACTGCCTGAACTCGTAGCTTTATGCAAACTGACTTTTCTTTTTCATATTGGAGCTGTAGATTTATTCTTCGTCCTATTTTGATGGAATATTTTCTCTGTGTAAATTCGGAGATCAGTACTCATTATTACCGCAGTAATAATAATAATAATAATAATAATAATAATTGGTTTCTGGGGGGAAGGAAATGGCGCAGTATCTGTCTCATATATCGTTGGACACCTGAACAGTGCCGCAAAGTTCCTTTCCGCAGAAATTTCCCAAGCTGTTTTTGCCTTTTTGTTCTCGCTCTCATTTGTACCGTGGACAGCGAAATAGTGGTCGCAACAAAACCAGCAATATATCCAACCTGCATGTTTACATTCGAACTCACTCTCCTTACGTCGGGTGAGACGCGTGACCTCACTGTCGCGCAACTCTCCTGAATTTCAAGTGTAGCCCAAACGCTGGATCACGCGCGAACTCTTCGCAGTGGCTACAGACCATGCCCACATAGCTGCGTGTTTTAATGCACTGCCTAGAAAGATAAACATGCTACCGTTTCGTAAACACGCTACCGCCCGAAAGGCAAACTCATTAGAGCCTCTGTTTGCGGATGCTAACAGCCAGCGGCCGACCAACAAAGCGGGTGCGGAAATTGCACGCGCCCCGCGTTTGACGAGCGCGACGTGCTTTTCCTTCCATCGTTTCACCGCGTTGTTCCCATATAGGGGCCACATAGTGCCGAACAAAAAGAACAAAGTGCCCGCACACCTTTGCCCGATCTCTATTATTGGCCCAAGCACAGCTTGCTGGATAAAGCGTGGTCGTGGTTACGTTCATTCTCAGTGATTTAGCCTCATACGCTTCCGCTGCTTTACATGTTCCGGAAGCTGAAATAGCGACACCAGTTGCAACATTCTGCGCTTTTACGGCCAGCTATAGCGGCGAATGTTGCTTTTAATTGTCTCCCTGATAATTGTATTTAAAACACTAGCTTATTTTGTTTTTCGGATCATTCCAAGTGCGAATCGTTGGCGTATGTTTGCGACAGTGATATCTCACTGTTTATTCTTTGTTAAGATCTGCTCCAGAAAGTGAAAGTGGTCTCCTCCAGGAGCTTCCACAAAGCTCGTCTCGTCACTTTCACCACGGAGCTGTGGCGCTCCTTCCTTTCTCTGTAAGCGCCTCCGTAAGTCTGCAGAGGCACCAGCGCGACCAAAAAAGTATGTGCTTCCCAGAAAGCAAAGAGTCAAACGAACGTTTTGCTCCCGCATCCCCAAAATAGAAGAGCAAAGTATCAACTACAAATACGATGACAGGTCTCTCGCTGAACAACGTGCAGCAAGGCGTTGCTAGTCGAAAAACTGCCTTCCACCATACCTTTCTACAATTTAACGTATTGAAATATTGTTTTTTTTTGTATTTATATTGCGGATTTACGTTTTTAAATTCCACTGGTAAGGTATTCCAGACAGAAAATTATGAAAAATGACCTGTTTGCTTCCCATAACTGGTGCGTACTTTAGGTAAAGCTAGGTTCCTGCTAATCGGGAATCTCGTAGTGTTAGTGTTTCTAAGCTATGGTTGTGGAATGGAAGCAAATGAGAATGAGTAAGTGTTGTGTGTGCGTGCGTGTGCGTGTGTGCGCGTGTTGTGTGTGCGCGCGCACGTGTGTGAGTGTGTGTGTGTTGTGTGCGTGAGTGCGTGTGCGCGCGTGTGTGCGCGCGTTTGTGCGTGCGTGCGTGTGCGTGTGCGTGTGTGTCCGCGTGTGTGTGTGTGTGTGTGTGTGTAAACGAAAATACCAAGGTTATAGTGAACAAGCTCCCGTATGGAAAGAATCTTCAGTAAATGGATTAAATACTGAGTCTAAAGAGGATCAAAGACTGAATCATGACTATGACTACTAGTCATGACTTTAATAGGTATTAGTAGGTTAACTTTCATCATTCATGACTATACATGTTAGCTTACATGTGTTGGGACATCGATTATCATACACCGATGTACTGCGTCATCCAAATTTCGTCCCATAGACAGCGGACGGCGGATGCCGTCTTTTTTGCTGATGGGACATATAATGCTTTCGCATTAAAAAAAATGCATGTTCCCGAAAACAGAAGGGAAAAAATGCATGTTCCCGAAAACAGAAGGTCAAGCTTTGATCACTGTGTCCATCGTGTATCCAGTTTATTACGTTTTAGAAGTGATGCGCAAGTGTGCATAAGTCGTTATTTTGAAGACGCGAATAGGTTTCATAATTGCCTGAAAATTTGCTATGTGTCGCAGACCCGCATTTTCAGATGCGATGACGATTATGCTTTGGCAATTTACTGCCACGTATCCGGCTCTGAGTCATGCCCTACCAGCTATCACAGAGACGACGCTTAAAGGTGCTTATCGCCGATTTGCTCGGAAAAACCAAGTAAAGAAAAGGGTAGAGTAAAGGAGGATATTAAATGAGCGAGTCGAGTTTCTTTTTAAGGCGGAGACTCAATATCAATTGTGTAGAAGCAAATTCTTGCAATTTTCAGAGGCTAAATTGCAGGAGGACTTGATATAGGTGCAAATTCGCACCCACTAATGAATATATCTGAATAAACGTAACGACATCACTTTGAGTTTGCTTTGCAAGTGTAACTCCTGAGTAGCGCACGAAGGGCTTTTAGATGCAAATTTCATTTCAAGGGATGTTTTATTTCCTTGCTGCTGGCTTTATGCAAAAACGTTAAGCGCAGCCTCGGAGTAGAATTTTCGATGATTTCGCCATTCGAATATCCAGCCGCGCGAGGCTCTTAATCTTCAAGCACGCGCGGATCGCAGACTGAGTTGATCAGCGCTGTAATGAGTGCACCTGTGCTCGATCATAGTGTAAAGCTTACGTCGCTTTAGAACGAAACGCAACGAAATGCTACGCAACGAAATGCTACACATTGTTTTCCTCCATCACCATCTAGTTAACCTTCGCACACACTTTATTTCGTTCCAATAGCTGTTTATTAGGGCGACAGCCCTTATATGGCTCATCAGTTAAAAAACTGAAGGTGACCGACCGTCCACGATTATGAAGTCATCGGCCGTGCCTACAACGTCAGGAAAGAGAGAAAATAAAATTTAATTCGAAATCGATTACAAACTCAGGCCGCGACAATTCAGTGAGGCGTCACGATGGTTCCGGAGCCGGAAGTGACGTGGTGGCTTGGTTAAAGCAGCGCTTCATATGTACGCATATGTCGTGCGGACTTTCTTAAAGTCCTTTGCTCTAACCATTTCATCTAAAGGCCTTCAATGGAAAGTTTATGATTTATGGGGTTTAAAATCCCAAAACAACTCAGGCTATGAGGGACGCTGTAGTGAAGGGCCCCCTGAAATTTCGACTACCTGGGTTCTTTAACGTGCACTGACATCGCACAGTACACGGGCCTCTAGAATTTCGCCTCCAGCGAAATTCGACCGCCGCGGCCGGGATCGAACCCGCGTCTTTCGATCGGGTCAGCAGCCGAGCGCCATATACCACTGAGCCACCGCGGCGGCTTTCTTCACTGGAAAGGCCTTTCAGGTATTTGTACTACTTGCCAACCAGTACTAGCTAGTAAATGAATATGTAAATAGAATCGTACTATGACACACAAATACTTTCGCATTCACAGCATGTAACTTAAAATTCCCTATAATTTTTATCCGCACTTTCCTCAAAATGCCTGTCATCCAATGTCGCTTGAAATGGCCCCAATTTCTTTTTGACACGGGCTGTAGGCTATCAGAGCCCGAGGTCCTTGAGGTGAATATTAATAATAATTGGTTTTTGGGGAAAGGAAATGGCACAGTATCTGTCTCATATATCGTTGGACACCTGAACCGCGCCGTAAGGGAAGGGATAAAGGAGGGAGTGAAAGAAGAAAGGAAAAGAGAGGTGCGTAGTGGAGGGCTCCGGAATAATTTCGACCACCTGGGGATCTTTAACGTGCGCTGACATCGCCCAGCACACGGGCGCCTTGGCGTTTTTCCTCCATAAAAACGCAGCCGCCGCGGTCGGGTTCGAACCCGGGACCTCCGGATCAGTAGCCGAGCGCCCTAACCACTGAGCCACCGCGGCGAAGTTCTCGGTTTATGCGTAGTAGTCGGTGCTGTGAACATCAAGCGTCCGCCTATACGCCATAAGCAGCAGAGGGCGCTCCGCGTACGCTGACCGTGAGTCCACCGCACAGCAGTGAGTCAGCCCCGAAATAGAAGATGTTAAGCGGAGGTCACTTAAATGTTGCAGCTAGTTAAGTGTTGCAGCAGGTGAACCCCGCGTCTTTCGAACGGTGCTACAGAATGGGGCAAATAGATGCTCGGGCGAAAGATGTGGCGCGTAAACGAGTGACCAGGGCCCGCAAGCTGGCAAGTGCGGAAGCGGAGTAAGAGCCGATAGTGTGCACATAAGCGTGCCGGCAGACGCATTCGGCCAAGGCCAATCATAAGGAGCGTGCGAGCCCCAAGACGCGGGCGCGCCAACTCAAAGCCACTCGTGAAAGACGGCCAGATCTTTAATTAAAGCGTCGACAAATAGAAGCCGCCAGTGAAAGACGCAAGGATCCTCAAGTTGGGGCCCACGAAGCACTAGCCGCCCGTGAAAGGCGTACAAATTGAATTATGCGAGCTAGCGCTCCTTCTCCGCGTTATGACCAATGGGTAATCGTCGTGTGTTTTAATTTCTTCCTGATAAATCTGAAGTTGCAACTGTATTAAACCACACCGGCTGCAGAGGTGGATGTTCGCCACCTGCTGTGGACTTTCGCAGGGAAGAGGGCTTCAAGGACACGGATATTACGAGAAATGGGACTAAAGATTACAAGTGAGGAGGACTCTTCCATGTGGCTGACCTACAACAATAACAGCCGAAACCATCTGTGGTTCCTGCACGAAAATACCTTACATTATTTCCCATTGCATAGAGCGAACCCAACTTATGCCTATATGACAAGTATGCGAAATTAAAAAAACGCATTAAAAATAACAATATTAATTGGTTTTTGGGGAAAGGAAACCACGCAGTATCTGTCTCATATATCGTTGGACACCTGAACCGCGCCGTAAGGGAAGGAATAAATGAGGGAGTGAAAGAAGAAAGGAAGAAAGAGGTGCCGTAGTGGAGGGCTCCGGAATAATTTCTACCACCTGGGGATCTTTAACGTGCACTGCAGCCGCCGCGGTCGGGTTCGAACCCGGGAACTCCGGATGAGTTGTCGAGCGCCCTAACCACTGAGCCACCGCAGCGGGTCGCATTAGAGAAAACAGCAAGACTTTTGAATACAGTGCAGCAAGGTTTCTAGTTGGTTACTGTACATAACCGAAGAAAAAAGAAAGGAAATTAGGGAGAGAGAGAGAGAGAGAGAGAGAGAGGAGGGAAAGATGGAAGCAAGAAAAGAATGGAACAAAGGCAAGGAAATGAAAGCAAGAAAACTAAAAGGAATGGAGGAAGAAAAGAAGAAAGAAAGGGGAGAAGAAGGAAGGGTAGAGGAATAGAAAGTAAAAGCAACGAATGAAAAGAAAAGAAAGTCGAAGGAAGGAAAAGAAATGGAAGAAAGAAAAGCGCAGGAAGGAAGCAGAGAAGCGAGGAAGAAAAGAAACAGAAAAAATAGAAAGGGCTGGAAAGAACACAGAAGGAAGGAAAAGCAGCAAAGTAAAAATGAAGGAAAAAGAAGGACATGGGAAGGAATCAAAAAGGAAGAATAGAAACAGAAAGAGAGGAAGAGAACACAATAGAGGGAAAACAAGTAAGGAAAGAAAGCGCAAAGAAGGAAAGAAGGTAAAGTAAGGAAAGGAAATTGAAGGAATTCAATGTTTAGGGGCTATCACTTGCATATATGTATGTGGAAGAAATACGATGTCATTCTTATTTCACTTAGCAGACTATTCCCATTCTGATTCTATTCAAAAATTTTGATTCCATAGTCTTTTACTCCCCACCATATTAAAATTCTTCTTTCATTACAATTCCGCCTAGGCAACTACGCAAAAACTGTCACATTGATAGATCACGGCGAGTCGTCTTACCACTACCTGTGCGGTGGTGCAGCAGTTAAGCGATGCACTACTGTATTCGCGGGTGTACGTGTGCGATGCACTACTGTATTCGCGGGTGGCGGTTTCAAACGCAGCCACCGGTGGGCTTGTGAAACCAAGGTTGTCTTCCTGAGCAATGCGAGAAGGAATAGCTTCCGCAGCCCTGTCTTCTGCAAAGATAGTTCTTTGGGAGGCTGATGCAAAGATAAGCCTTTGCGCCTTTGGAAGGCCAGCTGTTGTCCGATTCATTTTTTTGAATAGCGAAATTTGTTGCCGCAGGGCATCAATAATGGGTGAAGGGTGGTGGTAGTGGTTTTATTAAAAAAAATAATAGTAAAAAGGAAGGAAAAGATTTTTGCTAGCCCCGGCATCTGCCATCGATACTGAAGCACCTGAGCTGGGGCAGCGGAAATAAAGGACAGCAGGCAGAATGGAGAAATGAAATGAAAGAGGTGAGGGGACAGGAGTAGAGGACAGGGGGAGAAGTAATATGTACAAACTATTTACACAATAAGTAATGTGTCCAGGTTGTGCGCATGATTAGTTCAGTTTAGAGAAATTAAATCACACACACGCACAGCACTGTGTAGGTTACAACTGGAGTGGGGCGTCCAGTTATTAATCGTTCAAGGTAGAACTCGCGGAGCGTTCGGTCACTGCGTGTAACTACCTGACGGAGAACAGACGGGACGTCAAGCCCGTGTGTTCGAGGAATGCACAGAGGCTCACCAAAGTTCGCTCACGAGTGCGCGCACTGCCCTGCGGCCACAATAGCGTCTTGATGGAGTCTGGTAGTATGCCCTGCGCCCTATAGGCCGCGAGCATATCGCGACGAGCATCGGCGAACGCGGAGCAGCGAAGGAGCAGATGTTCTAGTGTTTCCACTGCACCGCATCCGTCACACACATCACTCGTCGCGATTCCGTGACGCACCCGTCGTTCCCCGGGCCACACGCAGCCGATGCGCGCGCGGAGGATCATTGCACGTTGCTCCGATTCATTTTATTCGAAGTCATTTTCATTTTTGCTGCGTTATTATTCTTCTGGCATTTTCCTTGCCTGCCCTACGGGGAGTGGGAAGGAGAAGGAAGTAAGTGTAAGGAAGGAAGGAAGAAAGGTAGGAAGGGGAAGAAAGGAAGGATGGAAAGAATTAAGGAAGGAAGGATCGAAGGAAGAGGAAGGAAGAAAGAAAGGAGTAGGAAGGAGAAGGAAGGAAGAAGGAAGGATAGAAGGAAGGAATTAGGGAAGGCAGGGTAAAGAAGGAAGGGGAAGGGAGGGTGGAAGGAATTAAGGAAGGAAGGATATAACGAAGGGGAAGGAAGGAAGAAAGAAAGGAAGGGGAAGGAAGGAATAAAAGAAGGGAGGGGAAGGAATAAAGGAAGGGAGGAAGGGGAAGGAAGAAAGGGAAAAAGAAAATGGGGAAGAAAGGAAGGATGGAATGAATTAAGGAAGGAAGGGGAAGAAAAAGTGGAAGGAATTAAGGAAGGAAGGATCGAAGGAAGGAGAAGGAAGGAAGGATCGAAGGAAGGGGAAGGAAGGATGTAGGGAAAGGAAGGAAAAAAGGAAGGAAGGAAAAGATTAGAAGGATGGAATGAATTAAGGAAGGAAGGGGAAGGAAGGGTGGAAGGAATTAAGGAAGGAAGGGGAAGGAAGAGGGAGGAAGAAAGGGGAAGGAAGGAAGAAAAGAAGGAAGGAAGAGGAGGGAAGAAAGGAAGGAAGGGGAAGGAATGATCGAAGGAATTAAGGAAGGAAGGAGAAGGAAGGACGAATGGAAGGAGGAAAGGAAGGAAGGAGAAGGAATGAAGGGTGGAAGGAATTATAGAAGGAAGGGGAACGAAGGAAGGAAGGAAGGAAGGAGAAGGAAGACATGGGTCCAAAAGTAGCGAAGAAAATTAAAGTTGGAGTGACTCGAACAGCCTCAATATTCTGTTCTGGTATTTCTAAAATTTAAGCAAAAGTGAGATCCAGTATTAGTTTTCTCAAGCATGCGCAGAGGAACCAGATATTGTTTTGCCCGATAAAAAAAACTAAGACGCCGGTTGTCTGCTTTTGGAGCAGAGGGTAAGCGCCTGACACGGTATTTTGCCTGCTGCTTTTGCAGGAGAAAACTACACCGTTTGTTTAAACAGGAGCCATTGCACTGAATTCTTGCTGATTTGCTTTCCAAGTTTTTTTAAATCACCTTGTATCAAACATGTTAATAAATCATGTTTATGAAAACATTGTAGCTAAATCACGCCAGTGGTGGCCAAGCGAACAAAACGAATTAAATTTCAGCAAAACAACCTCACAACTGACAGAAATCGGTACAAATTTCGAATGAATACGCTGCATTTGCTACAAAAACAAGACAAGAATTATCTATGCCAACCAAGCTGTCTTAAATTTATAAACTTATAAATTTTCTTCTTTAAAGGGAGGTTGAAATATTTCTGTATTTTTTGCAGTAATTAAGCTCCCCTTTCTTGTCCTATCATATAACTACGTCCCAATTAATATACCAGAATGTTGCGAATATTAAGCAGGCACTTGTCACCGCAGCACCGGTAACAAATATTCTGAATATTTATTTTCATTTCAATACACAGCAAAGCCGCAGAAGTGTTGTGACGTTCGGCCTTACGCGTTCACTCGCATACTAATGCTGAATAAGTCCTTTACACGCCAGCAATCATTTGGGTAAAATATTAAAATTTATTTCAAAATTATTTTTCATTTTAAAATGTTTTAGGCTTTAGAACTGGCCTAAGACCCTGCGACAAGATCTCACCGCCATACTTTAAATGTGAGCCCACCGTAGCTGCGGCAGAACGATAATTCGTGGCCTCTACCCTTTTCGTGATAGACGGTACTGTGCTCGAGTAGAAAGACACGGTATGCAAAACTGCTGCGTGTCTGCCGCACAAACAGGACATCAAGATACTTTTTCGTATGGCACCCCATGCACACATTCAAGACATGGCGTTTCGGACACTACCAGTGGCACCACGCCACGCGCAGCTCTTATTTGAATACCGGCCGTATCGTATTTTCTTCTTTTGCGCAGGTTCACTTCATTCGCATGAGCTTAAACACACCTGCACGGTTTCCCGCATTATCCAGCTGAAGGTAGGCTTGGCACGCACGCTTAACCTGCGCGTTCTAATGCAGGGGCACGTTAGCACGCAGCCTCCTGCTCCTCCTTTCTCTTTCGTTCAGGCTCTGTCCAGAGTTATGAGTTCGCCGTGCTTCCGTCCGGATAAATTGTGTGCCCGCTTCTGCTTCACTTAACGCGCCCGCCCAACTTTGTTCCCAAATCCATCGGAAACAAGAGAAACAGCTTTAGGTTTTAAAAATGCGCTATATTTCTCTAATCTGAGACGTGTTGCACACACACGTGCTGGAATATTTTTTTGTACCATTTTCTTTGTGTGCCCAATTCGGCATGAAAGAGATTTTCTTCTAGCGACTTATCCTACCAGGATTCTAACCACTACTGCATATATTTGTTTTTTTTTCTTAAAGCCTCGTTTCTAGGTGTGTCCGTTCCGCAGCACTGTTTATGGATGGGCGCACTCGAATTTTAAATTCCAAGTGCGCGAATGCATTTGTAACAATTTTGTGCTTGTCTGCGCGTATGCGTTTTTATTACTTTGGTATGTTTTAACACAGTATATTTGATTTTTTTCGCCGTTTACATCTTGCTTATTAATATTTAAAGTAGATAAAAAAACTTGGAGACACTTAAGCTCCACCTTAAGGGTACGACGTGATAGCTTAATGGTTTTATTCAGCGGCCTGGGGTCGCTTGCGTGTCACTTCGCGTAGGCTCTGCCCATATTGTCCATATATGTGAAATTAGTCATTATCTACTTTATAGTGATGGATCTCGACAAGTCTTCCTACTATCCTCCTGGCGCAGTAGTGGAGCTGCTAAGCCCTACGCCACTGCCCCGACAGGTGGCTGTTTCAAACGCAGCCACCGTAGGTGTTTCAGATACCCAGGTTGCCCTCCCCGAGCAGCCTCTGGCGACCACTCATTATTTTATTGCCTCATTATTTTCATTTTATTTTAATTATTTTCACTCATTATTTTCAGCAGAACGAGAGCATAACGCGAAGTGCTTTAAGCCATTGTTTTCACATCAGGTGTGAGTTAGAGGCATCATGAAAGAAAAACAAGGTGAAAAACTGGACCCAGCAGAGACCGCTGTTGAGTAAACTCCACCACTGCTATGCCACATGCACACAGGCGCCACCATAGAGGACGGCTCTGCGTTGATTTAGATCACGTGAATACACCTCACACATGCTTCTGCGTAGTATCTCCGCTGAAATTCATCCTGCTCTATAAGGTACTCAACCCTTTAGTTCGTTTAACAACTGCGTTGTTGTCCCGGGCAGTGGGCAAATCTGCTGCGGATGTCTTAATTTGTCACTGTAGCACATTGAATGGTTACCCGCAGTTCTGGAATCCTCACAAGGCTTCTGTATTGCTCGTGCCAGACGGTTGCATTAAATCCAGAATTTTTGAAGCCTGCGACTCTTCTACTAACCGGTTTCGTACCGCTCATGATTTCATCCCTCACTTTGACGCCACGCGGGATTATTTGCTAGCCGCAAGACTTCAGCTACGAGAGAATTTATGAGCGATCGTAAGGACGTACAGCAAACAAAGACGATACAGTTTCTGAACTGGCTACACACTGTCAAGTCCACCATCGGACGCTGAAGCAGCTAAACGTGCCCTGTTGCACGAAGTAATCCTATGTTGGAAGTAAACGCAGAAAGATTACTGTCTGCTTATTGTTCATTATGTTCTTTGTAGAGTGCTCATTTATGTAATGAGGTTTTTCGTGACAGACGGGTTTCTGTCAAAAAAGGAGCTTAGAAACGCATTGTGCTTTACGACATGGCAGATATATAAAAACATTCTTGGAGCCCTGCTGTGACTCAGTGCTTATGGTACTCGGCTGCTAACCACAAAGACGCGGGTTCGATCCTGGCTGCTGCGGTCGCATTTCCATGGAGGCTAAACGCTAGAGGCCCGTGTACAGTACGATGATAGTGCAATTTAAAGAACCCCAGGTGGTCGAAACCATTTGCAGCCCTCCGCTATGGCGTCTCCATAGCCTGAGTCGCTTTGGCACGTTCAACCCCGTAAACCATAAGGATTTCGTCTTCTATGCGCTGGGTTAGCCCAAATTGAGGATGCGCCAGGGTGTAGATTCACTTAATTAATTGTGCGCGTGCGTGCGTGCGAACAATTTCTCACCAGGGACGGAGAACCGTCGAACCATGCCGGTGCCATCACAAGGAGACCACATGGAATTCAGGAGCAAATACCGGCGATATTTAAATGATGCCATGAAAATCAAATGCAGTCATACACAGCTATCCGGGTGGTAGTACCTGTACCGAGACAACTACCAAGCAGGGACTGGTGAAAGAATGAAAAATGAAAGTCTACCGGAACATACAGTCCGCCCATCTACAATATCTTATTGACGGTAGGCAGCGGATTTCACTGTGTATTTTTTCTACTTTGCCTCCTTTTGCGTCGCTAGGCTTTGTTGTCTTTTCTGCATGCCACTGAGTAAGCAATTAACGGCCGGCAGAACGAAAGGTCGTATTCGCCCAAAATTACAGCCTACACTAACTGCGTGCCGAACAAGACGTTTACGAACACGACGTTTACCTTCGTTGTCCCTCGCCACAAGGGAAAAAAAAAAGTCAGGAAAACAGAAAGTGCATCGTAAATTGCTTGTACGCTGAGGAAACGCAATTCCAGGTTTTCCCATCGGATCGCCTCCGACCTCCTCGTACACTCAAGCAGGCTCCTTTTGTCGACACAGAGCCTTTCAGCATAAAACCCGCATGCAGAGCCACGCACGAAAAGACAGCTTTGTAGAATTCCAGAAAGTATAAAAAGCAGGTTCGATCGGCTCTTAACAAAAGCAAAGCGCCATGCGTTGACGGCTATTACCGAGCACTGCAGCATGATGAAGAAAAGAGACGCCTCACCGAATCCCTCGATTTTGAAGGGCAGTTCCTTTCATCGTGTGCTGAATTCTCCCTGAACAGCCTCCCTCGCACAAAGCAGTGGTATTGTCAGACGGCGAACAGAGGCCAGCGTTTTTGGTTTTAAGGCGGCGATCCGCCAGCGAGTTTACGCCCACAGAACTTCATTAAGTTTTTTGTCAGACATTTGTCAACACATTAAAGATGGTGGTTTGGCTTGATAAAAAAACGTAGCACGTACACACGGACGTGCGCAGGCACAAACACACAAGATAAAACAAGGTGGTTTCTATAAACCTGCACGCGCTATTAGAAGATAGCCTCGGCTTACCGGTCCAGCATTTGTCTTCTTTACTGAGCTCCACTAAATTTCCTAAGCTCTATGTCTTTCTTTCTCTCTGGAAGACTTTCTTTAAGCGGCTCTGATTTACACTGCAGTAAGCTAGTGTAGCTTCTTCAGTCATTAACATTCCTTATTGCTTAACAAAAATTTGAGGGAAATACGCAAAAGTGAAAGAAAAGCGATTCAATTTATAAGATATTACGACCATATTTTTAGAACACATTAAAACAATTAGTAGACTTGGAAAACCGGCCACTCAATGGGTCACCGTTCGCTTAATGAAACTGTGTCTTAACAGAGCGATTTCCGTTTGCGCGGGGAAATTTAAGCGAGCAAGCAGGTCACGCCAACATGCTCCCTCAACGCCTTACATTTCAGAACAGTGCACGGAGGCCGCCCAGACCTACTTACAACAGGCGACATCGAAGAAAGGGCAACAGTCCAGCGCAACGACGACATAGATCGTGCTCATGTTTTTGTTGGAAGATAAAAATTGCGAGAGTCCGCACACACAGACACATTCACTTATTTGCACAAACCGCCCAACTCGTCGCTTGGGGACAGAAGCGAACCGCTGTCTTGCTCGTCGTATAAATTTTGCGCAAGCATCGACCGCAGGACGAGGGCAAATGCAGTCATAAATCGTGGGCCGCAGTGACACGGTCAACTATATTCCTCCTACGAGGAAAGGAAAAAAAGAAGAAATAAGGAAAAAACGTGGTTGCGCACCAAAAGAAAGCTCATACATGATGGAAGTGATGCTGAGGCCAGCGGAGCACCGGTGGGCCATCGGCACAGAATGACCACGACGATTCGACGGAAAATGGCCCCACAAAACGTGGCTCAGCAGGAGAGGATAGGTCCCTTAACATGCTGACCGACGAGCTTTGTGGTGCTGCCCGCTGGCTCAAAGGATTTCAGCCTTTTTTTCCGAAAAAAACTTCCCTCGTACCCTGTCTTTTTTCGCTTTCTGGTTACCTGTATTCCCCGGAAATGAAATTTCTCTGCGTCCGATCTTTCCTGCATTTCTTAACGTGTGTGTTGCATGTGCCCAGCCTGGAATTCTTTCAAATAAACTATGTTTGTGGGTACTTTGATCATCGTGCCAGTTTGGACAGCTGGTAGGTATATATTTTTCAGCGGTTATAGACAGTGCCTATAGAGAGTCTACAAATAGTGTTGTACTGAAGGTTCAATAGATAGAGATCAATAGACTGTCTGCAGACGGAACTCCACTGAACGTGCAAGGCCATAAATCTACAGTGTGTCTATAGGCAGCTGATAGACCTATGCCTACTAGACCTTCAGTGGACTTTTGTCGATAAGCTATCTATAGGCAGTAACTGACAAAAATTGTATGGCCATATATCTAAAGATTCTCTATGGATTGCCTTCATACCTTTGTTTGTCGTACCTTGAGTAGACTTCTGTCTACAGACCGTCGGTAAATAAACGTCTTCTAAAAAGTGTACGGTCATAACTCTATAAATTTTCTGCAAACTGGTGTAGAGGATTTGTCTGTGGGAAGTCTGTACATTTTGTTGAGAAAATCCTGTCGACAGTGTGCAGACTGTCTAAAGAATTTAAGGTCGCAGCGCCTACAGTTGCCAAGATTTAATGCGATATCAAAATACAGCGACAAAATATTACCAATGAAATTTTCAGTTAGCCATCGGCCCTAATACACTTATTCAATGCCTTTTGCTTCCTGAGATTACCTTTGCTTACTTCCCTTTATTTTTAATTTTACTCTTCGGACCTGTTTTTTTTCCTTTCCCCGTTCGGCTAAAGCGCCATGAAAAACAATAAAGTTCGTCAGTGCGGTCCACGTGGCGAGACGAATTGGAAACCCGTGTTGTGGAGTTTATAATCCCCTAAAACGGTTGGAAATTTGTCGCTGAGATTACACGTCTGTTGTTTGTCGGCGTTGGATGGTTTCTGAATGAGAAGTAAGAAAAGAAATCTCATTAGGATATTATACAATATAACTTGGATTGGAACTGGACAATTTGGTCTGCTTTCGGCGTTTGGGAACACACCCGGCAGAATAATTACACACTGGATGAACATGAAATTTATCTAAAGTGTTTCTAAGTACAAAGCGGTTACGCAATGCAAACTGCTAATTAAGGGCTTCCAATGCTTTAGCGAAGCGACCTTAAGGATTGCGAACAGCGTAATTGAGTCTTCGCTTTCCTTCTGCAGGTTGGGTGCTGTTAAGAGAGAGGTGAAACGTAGCTCTTACATCAATACATTTTTGTAACCTAAGACGATCAAGCATCACCTTAACCAAACTAATAAAACTGGAAGGGCATGGATCCCTTTGCCGGCTACCGGATCTTTTGATTTCCTTAGGACGTAGGCCAGTGCCTTATGTTACTTGTGTGGGAAGATTACAATCTTCCAAGAGCTCCAGCGAAACCTCTTGTGCAAGAGACTCTAAAGTCAGCTCGTTAAGAACGGATCAGTGGCCACGTTTTCATGTTCTGATGCTAATGATTCACGGGTTAAGACTGTAACGCGTCTGGACCGTTGCAATAGCCGCTACCTGGACTAACCCCTCAACGCATGGACGCCTGTCATAATAAACGAGATGGCCAGCCCACATTAAGGGTTGTATAGACGCCTTGCTAAAAGGGCTTTCAAAAATGATAGCAGTAGTAGTGCTTGTCGTATAGCGCCCAGGTTTTCGGGTGCGCGCTTGTTTATTAATACTCGATATGGGCGCAAAAATAACACCTATGCATATTTGATGTGAGCGAAAACTCGCGTCCGATCACGATTTTAGCTCGAACAAGGTTCTCCCTTTTTTTCCTTCTCCTCAGCCATGTATTTGACTGAAAAATTGTCCTTGAACCTTTGAATCTACATCTTCCTTCCGTGGAGGATTTTGCATGTCGGCCATGTCTCATTTTTATTACTTTACACCCTCGCTGTTCAGGCTACTGATACTTAGCTCTCATTAATCGTGTCATGTTTCATGCTCCGACCTTCCCCCAATGCAAATAACTCATATAAATTAAACATGTGAACAAAATTACTAAGGATTGTTTTTCTGACCGAATAACATTATAGACTCGCTGTTAGCCCTGTGGCAAAAATTGGCTGTTTAGCTCTGGTTAAACCTGGAGTGACGCGATAGCTACAGCTGGCCGAGTGGAACTCGCTCAGTCGAATTGCAAAGTCAGTCTTTCGCCGCTCCGTTCCGCTCCAAACCACGTGACCAGCCACGTGACCAACGGCACCGCCACGGTGTCCACGGCGCCCTATTTCACGGTGGCCCTATTTCTCCAATGCTAGAGGAGCTACCGAGCAGCACGCAAACTATAGTACGCCACACGGCAATCAACACTGCGCTAACCCCGTCATTAATGCAGAATTTTTAAAATAATGACCCCGATGAAGAGATTTGCCGTCGCTGTCGAAGTTCAGTGACCGCTACCAGGAATATTCGGAGCGTCGTAGAAGAAATCTCGCTGAAATTCTTATCTCTCCGCCTGGCACTGCACGGTGACTGGGTCCTGCCAGTAACCCCCGATAGCACGGCTGTCGCTCTGCTCTGGCCAAAGATCAAGGAACTTCGGACAGAAGGCCCTAGCACCAAGCTTTACGGCGGTCGGCGACAACTGAATCAGCACCAGCGTCGGCCGCGGTGACAACTATGTGGCCACATGCCCGCACAGCTGCCTCGAGCAATGTGCACATGAGGGCTTTTCAAATAAATAAATAAATAAATAAATCAGCCAGCCAGCCAACCAGCCAGCCGGTCAGCTAATCAATCAGTCAATCAATCAATCAATCAATCAATCAATCAATCAATCAATCAATCAATCAATCAATCAATCGCGCGCTCGCACCCGTAGCTAACAACGAAATGTCGTGCAGCAACAAACAATACTTTTGTGAGGGAAATCTTTGGAAAGAAAAAAACAAAGATCCTGAAAAATTGCCCAAGTTATTTCCCAAACGTAGCTAACATAGTTCATTCCCCTGGCCACAGCTTATTGATATTATTCTGAAGCAATGTGCACGCACGCAAATTATGCGCTGACATTTGCAAGCGTTTCTTTCTCGGTTATTGTGCAAAATTAAAACAGGCGTCATTTAAGCTCCTCCGGTAAAATGCTGCAGTTGAGTGCTTAAATTGCATAAATTTCCAAAAAAGAGCAAGAAAGACTCACATCGCGCACGACTGCAAATCGTGCAGTTTTTGTTATCCATGTTGAGTGCTACAAATTTTCTGCGACGTTTGCAGTGTGTCACCTTGCCGGGACCGAACTTTTTTTTGTTTCTATTAAAAGCAACGGTTCAAATTTATAAACATTTTTTGTGTTTTCCTTCTTTCATCCGCTCGCTATTTCGTCTGCCACAGACGCCGCCGTGCCCTCTCCGCTTATTAGCAGAGCGGCCACGGGTGGACTCGCGTGTGTCGTCTGCAAAGCAATTACGAAACCGAGCTGGCTGTAATTGCCTCGCGGATCTCAAGCAGCAGCGTCTTCAGGAAGCAAGAGTAAGTTGACGTCTTTCCTGAGAAGATTAAAAGCTTGCGTTGAGCCGACGCAGAAACAGCGCCGCTGAATGTGGGTGGCTACAGCGGCTGCCCTGAAAAACTCGCGCATTATCGGGCACCATCTTTCATGAGAGGACATCGGCCCAGGCGGTCAATCCTTCTCCAACCGCAAAGCGTAGATCGATGCGTCGCGAGTGTCTGCGCGTACTCTGGGCATCGAGCGGAGGCCGCGAAAGCGGTGCTCAGAAAGCAAGCTTGCGCATGCACATACACTCTCTTTCGCCTCACCCAGCATCTTCACACTGGATGTGCTTCCTGGTAAGGAAGAGGAGGAGATTGCAGAACGAGCCCTTAAGAGAAAGCTGCAGCAACTTCCTCGCCTTAAGTAGGCGTGAAGGAAGAGGAATGATGATGATGATGATGATGATGATGATGGATTTTTATGGCGCAAGGACATCTATGGCCAAAGAGGGCCATGACACAAGGGAGTTTCTTTTTCTCAAGGTGGGGCCAAAGACCCATTTCCCAAGCTTTTCACCCTAAATAAGCCGACCCCAGACCAGGGGAAAGCTTGTGCCCATTGTATCACCGGTGGGTACCCGGCGGCACCGGGAACCGAACCCCCGCACCTCCCGCATGCGAGGCGGATGCTCAACCACTTGGCCACTGCTGCGGTCAGAGGGAAGAGAAAAAGCAATGTAGAAAGAGAGGAGGAAATAGAAAGAAAAGGAGAAAATACTTGAATCCGAGTTCAATGCTTAGCTGCTAAAAAAATCTTTCTTTGATAAAATCCGGAGGCAGAAGCAAAGTGTGCAGGATTAACTAGGCATAATGAATTGAGCAGACGAGGAGGCATAACAGAGACATAATGCAAAGTAAACTATCACAGGAGTGTTCCTTGCCCGGATAGTTAGTGCGAATCGCTCATCTTCGAAGCAACGCTAAAAAACTAGGACATAGGCAAGAGGACACAAACATTGCGCGGACTTCCAGATTTTATTCCAAACGTTGCTGGTAGCGTTATCCAAACCAGCGCTGGCAGACACGAAGAGGACACACACACACACACACACACACACACACACACACACACACACACACACACACACACACACACACACACACACACACACACACGCACACGCACACGCACACGCACACGCACACGCACACGCACACGCACACACGCACACACACACACACACACACACACACACACACACACACACACACACACACACACACACACACACACACACGCGCGCGCGCCGCGCTAAAATGACAACTGAATTTTATTCATGAAGCACTGCTAAATGTATACAGCACAGATGAAACAGTCGGCAATCAGTCCCGTCACATGTTTCTTCTTACCCTGAACTTCCTGCATCCGAAAGCGCTTTTTCCTTCGCTAGGAGCGATAGGGACGGGCTGCTCGCGCTTTGTAATCGAAGATTGTTTTTGCCCCGATTATTTCCCGTGCTGTCGTGTTCCGGTTTCGATCAATTATTACTATAATCTGATAACAAGGTTCACCCCTGCAGTTCCGGCAACCGATGACGACGCTTCCATCCTTTTAATTTCTTAAGTTCCTCTTGTGCTCCTTGAGCCGATCATTCTAACACCGGCCCGTCTGCCCCACAATTTTTTCCGCATGTCAGCGGAATGCGCTCACAATCCCTTCCACGCATGCGATCATCGGGACTTAGTTTGGTTTGGTTTTGGTTTGGTTTAGGGGGTCTAACGTCCCAGAGCGATCCAGACTCAGGCTACGAGAGACGCCGTAGTGGCGGGCTCCTGGAATTTCGACCAGCTGAGGTTCTTTAACGTGCACTGACATCGCACAGTACACGGGCCTCTAGAATTTCGCCTCCATCGAAATTCGACTGCCGCGGCCGGGAACGAACCCGCGTCTTTCGGGCCAGCAGCCGAGCGCCATAACCACTCAGCCATCACGGCGGCTCCATCGGGACTTAGTGTTTCTTATTGCAGGCTATAGCTTTTTTTACAGAAAACGTAGTCATTAAAAAAATTTGCCGATTTGTCAGTCGAAGAGAAAACCATCTATGTTTTTACCCAAGATGCAATTATCAAATTGCCGGATATTTAATGGATTTGTGAAATCACCACAATCCTTTGCTTTCCACTAGCTGAGTGTTTGATGGTTGTTTGCCTGCTGTGAAGATCCCTAAGCATACCTCCTGCCACCGAGACCTATGAATGGGAAGGATACCCTGCATCTTTGATCATTTCCCCTTCCTGCCTTAAACTGTCATGGACAATAAGCGTGCATGGTTGTTCCAGTGTATTACGAAGAACGTAGCTTCGCAATCGCCCTCTTAACCAGCTGCGGATGCGCCGAACTGAAGTGTAGCAGAGCTTTGTTGCCTCGAGGCTAGTACATCCAACGTGCATGATCTTCAGACACCAGAAGATTTACGTTCAAGAACCGAATGGTGCTATCAGCCATTGTTTCATATGTGATAGTCAGTGGACTGAGGCAATCTCTAAAAACAGCAACTAACTCTAGAACCGCAGAGTCATAGTTGACTTCATAAATTCTAAAAAGCACCAAAAAACATCAACAAATCTAAACACCTTTAGTCCTTCTACTTTGTCTTGGTTCTGCCATCGGTCAGCAAACAACCGGTTGCAGTGAGCAAGCAGAGGAGGAGGAGGAGGATAAAAAAGCAGGGAGGTTAACCGGAAGAATAACCGGTTTGCTACCCTGCAGAGGGGGAAAGGGGTTAATGGATAAAAAGATGAAGAAAAAAGAGAGTAGAAGGAAATTGAAGTCACTATGCGAAGTCACCGCGTTCGGTACACTCACAGCCTATCGTGCAGGCCAGATGTCCTCAAGAAGCGGAGCAGTGCCTTGGAGGTCTTCACCGCCGACGATCGCCGCGGCCAGTGGGCGATAATCTTCATTTCCGTCAGTGGGCGCGGATCTAGACGCTCCAGTGCATGGCAGAGAGACTGCCTTTCGGCGCTGTAGGCAGGGCATTCACAAAGATTATGGGCTATAGTCTCATCACACCCGCAGATGGCACATGCAGGGCTATCAGCCATACTGATTAAAGAAGAGTAATGCTTGATGAAAGCTACACCAAGCCACAGGCGACACAGCAAAGTTGCTTCACGTCGTGGTAGGCCGGATGTAATCCGGAGCTTCAGATCTGGGTTCAAGGTTTTTAAACGTGAATTCGAAAAATTGGCCTGAATTCCACGCGGCAAGCATGATGTCCCGCGCCAGTGGTCGACGCCTACCCGCTGCGTCGGCTCTCGAGATGGATAGACACACAATCGCCTTTTGAAGTCTTCCTCGAACTTGTGGTCGCGTAACTCCTGACGCCCAGATACAAATATCGTCCGCATAGACACAGACTCGTGCCGACTGTGGTAGTACGTCAATAAGGCCGACAAGCACAATACTGAAAAGCGTTGGGCTAAGCACTACAACCTGTGGGACCCCACGGGAAGTGAAATGTGAAGATGTGTGTCCGTCCTCAGTCTGCATAAATAGGGATCTGCTGGAACACAACTGCGTATCCAGCAGAAGCGACCACCAAGTTCTGCAGCTTCCAGAGAGTCCAAAATAGCTTGATGAGTGACGTTATCATACGCCCCTTTAACATCTAGAAACAACGCCGCGGTCAAGCGCTTCAGATGCTTCTGATGTTGAACTGATGACACCAGGTCAATCCCGCTATCAATAGACGAACGTCCACGCCGAAACCCGGACATTATATCTGGGAATATTTGGTAGCGCTCCTGATACCACTCAATTCGCGTAAGTACCATCCTTTCCTTGTGTTCGCCCACGAAACTAGCCAATGCGATTGGACGGTACGATGCTAGGCCAAGCGGCGATTTTCCGGGTTTAAGGACTGGAACCAGACTACTTGATTTCCACGCGTCTGGAACTGTGACCGCACACCATGATGTGTTGAAGTGGCCTAAAAGAACACGTCGAGCCTCCTGACCAAGGTCTGAAAGTGCACAGTATGTTATTCCATCGGGCCCCGGCGATGAAGACCATTTGCAACCGGCCATGGTGGCGTCTAGTTCATCCATGGAGAAAAGAAGGTCCATTCGCGAATCCTTAGATCTAGGCACTTCTCAGCAAATCGGAGTTGTGAATAGGTTCCTGGGACCTGCTATTCTTGCGCAAAAGTCTTCACCAACCTCCGCACTTCACCAACGTCATCGGTGAAGTGCGAGAGACTCGAATGGTTGGAGCTGCTGAGGAGATGTTCGTAGACCACGCACCGCACTCCAGATGCGTGAGAGAGGCTTTCGAGGATCTAGTGATTCACAAAATGCCTTATAGTATTCGCGAATCTCCGAAATGCGTGAATTGATTCCACGGGCATTCCAGTGGAAAATTAATGCTTCTCTGACTTGGCTTTCAAATGATAATGCTAGGAGAGCCATTGTGCCTGCTACTGGAAAGCTGCAAGGACTGGATTTAGAGCGTCCAGTACCTGCGATGCATTCCGTGCTGCTGACGAGTGAAGGTTAGACAGCATCACACACATGGCGTTCATAAGGGACTTCAAGATGGCGATCACCTGCACTTCCTCACCTAGGGCGGCTGGATCTCTGCCTTGGGCTCGCTCAGCTGTAGGCGTAGTACAGTGGGGGCGCGTTGCCTGTTCAGACACCGAGGTCGAGCGTGGCTGTGGCAATGGTGGCCATGTCACACTTGAAGCGTTCGTTCCGGCTTCACCAGTCACCGGGCTTCCATTACTCGGTGGTGGGGTAGGACAAGTAGCAAGAGCGATGGGGACTTCCCTGCTGCTGTCTGCCGATTGTCTAGCAGATCTTCGGCGACGAGAACGACGCCGACGCACCGTAGCTGCGGCCTCTCTGTGCGCTGAATGGTCTCGCACCATTTGCTTCAACACCACCCGTTCTTTCTTCAGGCGGGGACAGACTTTTGAAGAAGCGTCATGAGGGCCACTGCAGTTGGCGCACTTCAAGACAGTAGCGCGGAAACTGTCACCGTTATGTGGTTCAGAGCAGCGCGGGCACGCTGTGGTGTTATTACAAACACCACTGACATACCCAATTTTCATGCACTTCCGACAATGAAGTAGCTTCGGGACGAATGGGCGAACTCCATGTCGAAAGTGGCCAACCTTCACGTGCGATGGAATACAGTCGCCCTTAAAAGTGAGCTTGACGCACCTTGACTTGTCGAGACGCTGAACGTTGATTATTTCGATGCTGTTCGTCGCTGGTTTAATGAGTGTCGGCAGGTCGGAGTCAGGGATGTTCGCATCGATGGCGTAAATGGCGCCAGCAGTTGTGCCATTGTCTTCAAGAACGAGAGAGCGGACGGTGATGTCTCCGATCTTCTTGATGGTGGCTAGACTTTCCATGGCGCTCCGCTTCGTTACATCGATGGCAAGAAGATTCCTTCAAGCTGTTGATCCTGACGTCCTTGATCACTCCCGGGACGCGAGCCTCGAGGAACACCGACGTAGCTTGTCTGTTCAGCAGGTTAAGGTTGTAGGTGGGCGTTTCAGGCGTAAACAGGGCTGTATGAGGAGATGCACCACGCGTCATGATGACGGTAGATGTACTTGATGAGGACGAGTGCTCACCCTTACGAAGTCTTCTCTTGGCTTTCTTGCTCATCATTGGGACGAACCCGTCGTCCGCCGAGGAGTCCTCGCTTGTGGATGAGTGCAGCATGGTGGCCTGGCTGCTTGCCTCGCTCGATTGGCAGAAGCGCTTCCTCTGGGCGGCTGCTGCCGACCCACCGGGTTGCAGAGGAGGCCTGAAGTCCTCCATTTCCATCGCCGCCACGAAGACGAAGCGGTGCGTCCCTGGTTGTGCGAAGAAAAGGATAAAACTTCAGAGGCAAAGAGATAACGTTCTGCCCTGGAACAACTTCGTCTTCATTCTCAAGCAGAATATTACAAGAAGAATATTGCATAAAACTGGCGCTATGCGCGACCGTATGGATGCATCCTGTTTTTGGCGGTAATGTAATGTGATGTCACGCAAGGCACCCGTCGCAGTCATTTCACTGAACAAAAGGACACCGTGTTTATTACGTTAGACTTGTTAGGACGTCATTCAGCTCATCAACTCAACTCATCATGTTCAGCTCATCAACACAAACGCCGCCGTGCACTCTCCGCTTATTAGCAGAGCGGCCACGGGTGGACCCGCGTGTGTCGTCTGCAAAGCAATTACGAAACCGAGCTGGCTGTAATTGCCTCGCGGATCTCAAGCAGCAGCGTCTTCAGGAAGCAAGAGTAAGTTGACGTCTTTCCTGAGAAGATTAAAAGCTTGCGTTGAGCCGACGCAGAAACAGCGCCGCTGAACGTGGGTGGCTACAGCGGCTGCCCTGACAAACTCGCGCATTATCGGGCACCATCTTTCATGAGAGGACATCGGCCCAGGCGGTCAATCCTTCTCCAACCGCAAAGCGTAGATCGATGCGTCGCGAGTGTCTGCGCGTATTCTGGGCATCGAGCGGAGGCCGCGAAAGCGGTGCTCAGAAAGCAAGATTGCGCATGCACATGCACTCTCTTTTCGCCTCACCCAGCTTCTTCACACTGGATGTGCTTCCTGGTAAGGAAGAGGAGGGGATTGCAGAACGAGCCCTTAAGAGAAAGCTGCAGCAACTTCCCCACCCTAAGTGGGCTTGAGGGAAGATGAATGATGATGATGATGATGGATTTTTATGGCGCAAGGGCATCTATGGCCAAAGAGGGCCATGACACAAGGGAGTTTCTTTTTCTCAAGGTGGGGCCAAAGACCCATTTCCCAAGCTTTTCACCCTGAATAAGCCGAGCCCCAGACCAGGGGAAAGCTTGTACACATTCTATCACCGGTTGGTACCCGGCGGCACCGGGAACCGAACCCCGCACCTCCCGCATGCGAGGCGGATGCCCAGACCACTTGGCCACCGCTGCGGTCAGAGGGAAGAGAAAAAGCAATGTAGGAAGAGAGGAGGAAAAAGAAAGAAATGGAGAAAATACATGAATCCGAGTTCAATGCTTAGCTGCTAAAAAATCTTTTTTTGATAAAATCCGGAGGCAGAAGCAAAGTGTGCAGGATTAACTAGGCATAATGCATAGAGCAGACGAGGAGGCATAACAGAGACATAATACAAAGTAAACTATCACAATAGTGTTCCTTGGCCGGATAGTTGGTGCGAATCGCTCATCTTCAAAGCAACGCTAAAAAACTAGGACATAGGTAAGAGGACATAAACATTGCGCGGACTTCCAGATTTTATTCCAAACGTTGCTGATAGCGTTATCCAAACCAGCGCTGGCAGACACGAAAAGGGGACACACACACGCACACACGTACACACACGCACTCACACACACGCGTACACACACACACATGTACACGCACGCACACACGCACACACACACACACACGCACACATGTAAGCACGCACACGCCGCGCTTAAATGGCAACTGAATTTTATTCACGAAGCACTGCTAAATGTATACAGCACAGACGAAACAGTCGACAATCAGTCCCGTCACATGCTCCTTCTTACCCTGAACTTCCTGCATGCGAAAGCGTTTTTTCCTTCGCTAGGAGCGATAGGGACGGGCTGCTCGCGCTTTGTAATCGAAGATTGTTTTTGCCCCGATTATTTCCCGTGCTGTCGTGTCCCGGTTTCGATCAATTATTACTGTAGTTTGATAACAAGGTTCACCTTTGCAGTTCCGGCAACCGATGACGACGCTTCCATCTTTTTCATTTCTTAAGTTCCTCTTGTGCTCCCTGAGCCGATTCTAACACCGGCCCGTCTGCCCCACAATTTTTTCCGAATGTCAGCGGAATGCGCTCACAATCACTTCCACGCATGCGATCATCGGGACTTGACGTTTCTTATTGCAGGCTATGGCTTTTTTTCCAGAAAACGTAGTCATTAAAAAAAAAAGCTGCCAATTTGTCAGGGGCCGAGAAAACCATATTTTTTTTTACCCAAGAAGCAATTCTCAAATTGCCGGATATTTTTTGGATGTGTGAAATCACCACAATCCTTTGCTCTCCACTAGCTGAGTGTTTGATGGTTGTTTGCCTGCCGTGAAGATCCCTAAGCATACCTCCTGCCACCGAGACCTATGAATGGGAAGGATACCCTGCATCTTTGATCATTTCCCCTTCCTGCCTTAAACTGTCATGGACAATAAGCGTGCATGGTTGTTCCAGTGTATTACGAAGAACGTAGCTTCGCAATCGCCCTCTTAACCAGCTGCGGATGCGCTGAACTGAAGTGTAGCAGAGCTTTGTTGCCTCGAGGCTAGAACATCCAACGTGCATGATCTTCAGACACCAGAAGATTTACGTTCAAGAACCGAATGGCGCTATCAGCCATTGTTTCATATGTGATAGACAGTGGATTGAGGCGAAATCTAAGGTTCGACGAAATCTCGTCTGGTCGGGCGAATACATTGGCGAAAATAACGAAGCGCCGACCAAAAGGTGTTGTCAAGATGGAAGGACGTTTCGACTTCCACACGAAAGTCTTGTTCACTGATGGAAAAATTTCGCACACAAAGCTTAAGTACGTTGTGCTAATCGTCGCAGGCATCTAGCGTACGAGGGCGGTAGATTGCCGATGTTACGGTTGAGCGTCTGATCTGTTGTCTGGATAAACAGAGACTCCAGATATTGGCGTGACATCCAGTTTTTCTCACGGCCGATAATTGCCGCTTCTTCCCAAGCGATATCATGCTTCGTGTTTTCAACGTGTTCAGCCAGTGCGTTGGAACAAGCCTTCTTTTTCTTGACATCATTCTTGTGCTCATTCAGCCGTCTTTCAAAGTTTCCGCTTTCACCTATGTAGGAGTGATCGCAGTCTGAGCAGGGGATTTTATAAATTACTCCGGGAAACCTTTCCTTTTTTAGCTTGTCCTTTACGGACACCAACTCGTGACGAAGCTTTCACGCAGGCACGTGAGCTATATGCACATCGTAGGTGCGAAAAACGCGGGCCAATGACTCGCTCACGCCTGGCACATAGGGTATTGCAGCTCGGGCACGGCAAGGTAGGCGAACGGGCTGAGCTGGTCTCGTTGTCTGCTGTATTACAGCGTTCACGAAGTGCTGTGGGTAGCCACAATTGTTGAGCTCGCGTCGCACTTGGCGTATGTCAGAGGCTTTTTCTTCGGGTTTCGAGCATATTCTTTCCGCACGACGGACGAGGGTAGAAACGACGGAGCGCTTATGGCACGTAGGATGGACTGAATTAAAGTGAAGGTATTGGCCTGTGTGCGTGTCCTTTCTGTACACCTTGAATGTTAGGCGGTCATCACGTCGCTCCACCATGACGTCCAGAAAAGGAAGACGGCCAGAAATCTCCTCCTCGACGGTAAACTGGATGGAATCTTCCATGCTGTTCAAATGGTTCGTGAAAGCAGCCAAGGCATTCTTTTTGATTATGCAAATGCAGTCATCAATGTACCGCAGGAAGACCTTCGGGCGCGGCTCGAACGAAGCCAAAGCGCGGCTTTCCAGTGCTTCCATTGTGAGGTTTGCGGTTGTGACCGAGATAAATGCTCCCATGGCAGTGCCATGAACCTGCTTGTAGACAGTGCCCCGAAAGATGAAGTACGTGTTCTTCAAGCAAAACTGCAGAAGCTTCAACAGGTCCGATGGATCGATGGGTGTCCTAGCACTCAGTCCGTCGTCGTCTCGAAGCGCTGAATGGCATACCTCCACCGCCAGATCCACGGGGACGCTGGTAAACAGTGATCTGACGTCAAACGACACCATAATCTCGTCGCTGTCAATCATGATTTCGCGTATTGTTTCAGTAAAATCAAAGGAGTTGCGTACGAAAGTCGGTCTCTTGCCAACGAGTGGCGAAAAAACTTTGTGCAAGTAGCCTGAAAGCCGGTACAAGGGAGAGCAGGTAAAATCCACTATTGGTCGCATTGGAACGCCTGGCTTGTGGATCTTCGGGAGGCCATATAAAGCAGGGGCAGATCCATTGCGGCAGAGGAGCGTGAAGTATAACGACCTGTGCTGTGGTGGAACAAACTGGAAGACGTCTGTGAAAAGCCTTTGCAACTCTCGCTCTACCATGAGTGTAGGGTCCCGCTTGAGTCGCATGTACGTGCCATCATCCTCCAGAAGCTTCGTCATTTTCTAAACGTAGTCGCTGTGGTTTAGGATGACGGTGGCGTTGCCCTTGTCAGCAGGTAGGATTACGATATCCGTATTGCTCCGCGGTTTCAAGTTCTCCCGAGTGTGAGCCTTAAATTCTTTGCGCTGCAGCGGCAATAAGAAACGAATTTCAGGAAATCTAAAAACTGATATGGATATTAGCAACGATGAGCTACAAACCTATAAAAAAGGAGCCTATATGCAATAGCTGAAAATCTAGCTATTAGATATCGTTTGACTATCCTCCTAGTTGGTACTTCTTTGTTATATTCTGATGCACAGCCTCACTGACCATACTGTACCGAAGAAAGCGCTGTTTTAACTTGAGAAGCCTATTTTTAAAATTATAACCAGTCTTTTAAAACATTCTGTATAATACAGTATACTAGATAATAGGCAATCTTCCCGTTTGAAGCTAGATAAAGAAATTGAAGCTTTTGCTCCAAAGCTCAGATTATTCCAAATTAATATGTTAGCGAAAACAAACATCTGTTTAACGTAATTTGCTTCAACGGCTGAAAACAGCAGGTTATTTTGCGATCAAAACCGCATATTGCTCCTATTTGTGATGGCATACCCAGGAAATATTTCCACGCGAACTTATCAAATAAATGCCTGAGAAAAATGTGCAGGCGACAACAAATATACAAACCTTACTGACTGGTAGAATGTTATCCCGAGAAAAAAAATGGCTATGAAGGAGTTGTGAGTTACGAAAAGGCAAGACTATGAATGGTTTACTTTTTATTTTAAAAAAATTAGAATCAAAGGCCACAAGTGTGATGTATATGAGATGCCCCACGGTATACCAGAAAAAAAATAGGAGACATTGGGGATGAATGCGAATTTACGTAAACAAACTGTTCTCGGTCAGTTAGGAACCCTCCGAACCATTGCAGCACTGATGAATGTAGGTTAAGACTTGAAAGTTTAAATAGAAAGGGCATACGTGGGAATTTTATCGGATGTTTTTTCATTGTCCAATAAACCAGGAGTCAAGAGGCACGTTTTGGTCAATGAAAGAATAAAAATCACGAAAAAAAGTGCAACCTGAGTGTCACATTAACGTCCTTTGTGAAACCCGTACTGGTTAGGATGAAATAAATTAACAGGTGATAAAAAACTGGCATCGCATTAATGGCACAAATTTTCTCATGTGAAAGGAAAGTGTGCCAGGAACTGTTGTGCGATTATCGATTGTACTATAACACGAGTTTTCGATTGATTAATGCGCAACATGTTTCCCTGGTACCAGTTTTCAAGACTATGCAGGGCTGCATAAAGTGTATTGATCAAACAGTCAAGGAAAAGACGAAGTAAACAGCGAGAGGTCACCTGAGTGTAGTATACTATCGCAGGATTGACATAGATCATTTATAGAAGTTAAAAATGAGAGGGGGCCTAGAATCGATCTCTTGGGCCTACACACATGAACTGTTTTGATTTGAGCATGATTATTCAATTGAAACAGCTTGGGTTGATCAAATCGACATCTTTTCATTAAATATAACGGAACTCCGTTCTTCCTGCAGTTTTCGAGTTTATCAAACAAGACGCCGTGATCTATGCTATCGATTTATGGTGAAAATTCAGTCCTGAAAACTTCACCAGTGTCAATGCTTCATTTCATTTTATCAGTAAAGCATGCTTGCGCACTTGCAATAACAAAGAAAGTTTGCTTGAAGCCCGTCATACTTCAGCGTTGAAATTAAATTAGGTGGCACAACAAAAGGTCACGTGCCTATTACTTTTGCTCAGAAAAAACCTGCAATAGAAAGATGAAAAAAAAAACGCTTTCTTTAGCAATTTTTCTTTAATATCAGTTTGTGGCACAATAAACTTGCTCAGGAACTGTGCCGAAAAATTAAAAAAAAAATGGCAGTGGCTTAGCTCAGCTAACCCTGGAATTCAGCGAAAAGCAAGCCCACTTGCTAATCGTCTGAGGCTCGTCCATGGTAGGACTGCTACACGCTCGCGACAGCAATTCTATATACATATACCCACAGGACCACGTGGCTATGACGTGGTATCAAATGGTCTTACGACACCCCCATCGGATGTCATCACGTCGCTTCACATCACCCCGTCGGATGTTCTTAAGGTCAACCCAAAGATCATCCAATGTAAGAGGTCAACTACACGTCATAGATCAAGGTGAGGGGTCAAGGGTTCGACACCATAACTGTACCGCATATTGTCATACATGGCTAACGTGGTTGGGCTGAAGGTCGTTCAAGGTCATTCTCCGGCCTACGCGACGACAGCTTTATCTAGCGTAGTGAAGCTTTTCGCTTCAAAAAACAAACCTTAAAATAGAAAGAGCTTACCATTTTCGAGAGTATCATTTACAGATCACGCCGCTTGCAAGCGCTAACAGAGTTTGCATGCATCATTTGGGCATTAGGCGAGCGTTTCTACGGTTGACAGCAAATGCAAAGTCTGTGTCGTCCTCTGTTTGGCTGCCATTTTGGCGTGCGAGTAGAGCTCCACTTATCTCGGCAGCACTAACGATCCGGGGCTTCCGTGTTTGGATGTAAAAAGCCCAGTTCTGCCTGAAGAAAGAAACACATTGATGCATGGTTGACGGAGGCTCATCTCTCAGGAGCGTTTTTTTTTTTTGCGCTCGAAAGTAAGACTTCTAAAGCACCGGAAAGGGAAAGAAAATTAAAGAGCTGCTTACTTTACCCTCTTTAACTAACCCGCACTAAAATGCGCCGTTACCATCGCTTTGAATCACTATGAAATGAGGCTTAAATTTTAAATGGCCCAAACGAGCTTTTACGTCCTCCATTTGCTATGTATACCTCTGCGCTGTTCTCGAAATCGGCATGCTCAGGAATGAGTTTTGTTTTTTTGTTACCACCGAGCACACGAAGACAAAGAACTCAGATCAAGAAAGATAAAATCACAAAGCCCAGGGATTATTCTGCAGTGCCCTTAGCGAGATTATATTTCTTACGAAAAACTTACAGATCAAGAGCAGTGCACAGCCTCTATTCCGCAAATCAATCTATTCCGATGTCCGATCAACAGAAGTAAACAGGGTGCCTTAATCCACTGAAAATGAAGTCTCCAACCTGTTCTTCTTTTCATTCTTGCCCCCACCCCACTATCCATGAGAAATTCATGATAGAAAACGCTCTTGACGACCAGCGTTTGTACAAACACGAAGCAAGGCAGTCATTGCAATGATTACTCTCGCGACGCGATTATGATGGTTTTGCAGCGGCATAGTTTGCAAGTTTTCAAAATCAGTTCCCAAGAACTAAGCGCTAGTTATGCGAATAAAGAAATTATAGTTATTTCACCAGGGCAAACGCAAGTGAAACCAAGAGCCCAAAAATGAGGATGAAATAAAGGAAAGGAAGAGAGAACATACAGACAGTGCTTGTTCTGCCTTTCTTTGTGACGTCATTGTGTTGACACGAGAGCGTTAGTAATGCATGTAGGCAACAAATGGCAGGTTTTCAACACAGTTAAGCCTCAAAAGCAACCGCATGCAAGATCTTATCGTCAGCCGCTATCGGCAGCCGCGCGCTGGTAGTGGGGGTTCAGCGTGTTGACCGAGCAGCTGCACAAGGTCTCCGCCGCTGGCGCTCCGTCAAAGGTTAAGGCTTCACACATACCTCCGGTTTTTCAGCTTTGCCAGTGAACACAGTCATGTACAAGCGCAAAAAACAGGGACAAAGAAGGACTGGACAACACGAGCGCTTGTTTTTTGCGCTTGTACATGATTGCGATGCACCAACTCGCCCAAAGGTATGTGCTCTTGCCAGTGAAGTAGCGCTTTCGCACTGAAAATTGTCCGGCGTCGGCATTGGTGATCGTTTGAAGCCAGGTAGCGGGAGCAGCCGGTCGCTCCAGCATCCTAGGTGGGCCACCTAGGTCGTGTGACCTTGCAGCGCAATCACAACATACCTACCTGTTTGTGAGCAAACTGTCCACCGTAGCAGGTGGCAGTTAAATTAATAATTTTTTCGCGAGAAGTTGCTCGGGAACAGCAACCTGGGTGACACAAGCAGCACCTGCCATTGCAGGGCAGTGGCGGATCGCTTAACCGCTGCAACACTGCGCCAGGAGTGGTGTGAGGACCTATGATCGATGAACATAATGTCGAGAATTACCAATTCCGGATATATGAACATTAACCCAGTAACGCTATCACGTCATACATTCAAGGTGGAGCCTAAGTGCCTTTCGTAACGCTGTTATTAATTTTATATAAGTATCTGCCCATAACTATGTTTTAATTTATTATCTGCTGTTTTCTTTTGTGGTTTGTTTTGTATAATTCTGCCTTTTGTTAATTTTCTTATTGTTTTATACCAGTATGTGCTGTAACTATATTCAAATTTCTTAGCTGCTGTTTTTGTTTTTACTACTTGTATGTTATTCTCAATCCCCTCTGTAACGCCTAACGGCCCTGGGGGTAAATAAATAAATAAATAAATAAATAAATAAGTGACCTCTCCAGTTTTTCTGCGTTGTTCCACAAGCGAAACGCTGGTCTACAATTTCTAATCAATTATCTTTCAGGTATCAAATGATGACACTCCTGATTTCCCATTGATTAACACCAGAAATTTAAAAGAGCAGTTTCCCTAAGCTTTCCGTGATTATCTGTGACTGTTGGTTTCCTTCATATGTATGTCTTTACGAGCTCCTCATTTCTCTACCCTTATCCACCCAGCTGTGCGCTATTCGAACGGCAAGTGTGAGCTTTCCCACTGGTCAGGTCTTTCCACCTATTCTTCGTGATTGCGTTAGCCTAGCTGTGAGGGCACTCCCATTACCCTCTACTGCTGTTCTAAATAAGACGTATAGTGTGCAGCAAATAGTGTCCACAGAAAATTAGGAGACCGAGAAAACGGATCAAGCTAAAATTATGTTGTGTTGTGTTGTGTTGGGTTGGGTTTTATGGCACATAGGCGGCTAAGGCCATCATGCGCCAAACGCAAAGGTCAAGCTAAAATTGGGCTTACTAACAATACAAAATCACAGAATAAACAACAATAACAATTGACATCGCACTTGTTATCATACAGACTATCATCATGAGAAGCATAACTACATCCACTAAAGGACAAATGCTTCTCCCACTGAACATTAATTAACCATTTCCGAAGGACAGCATGTTCGGACCTTTGTGGCACATTATTGAGAAGTTTAGCACTAAAACAGAATAGATAGTTGGATACACAACACGAGCGCAGACTTGCAACTGAACATTTATTTGATCTTACATCAAGAAAAAAAAACGCGCCCGCGCTCCTACCCCACACACATCAAGTCAGAGACCAGCTTTGAAACAGATGAATGCGCTTTATCAACGGATGCAATCACAAACTTGTTCTCAGACACAGCACAAGTATCGCGAGCGATAAGGAACCCGTAGACGACAGTGCGAAGCGTACTGAACTGAGCTAAAAGGAAGAAAATAAGTGCTCTAATTCCATCGGTTAAAGGCAAATTTCAATGATTAAACATCGACTCTACTTAAACACCTGAACCCACGCCGTACTGATGTATACGTATCAGGACCACACTGCTTGATTTGAGCAGCCTCCAAAATCTCTCTTTCCAACTTACTTTTTCCTGCGAGCAGTTAGCCCTCTTTTATGGGGGTGGGAGCAACCCTCTAAATCTCTGCAATGCGTTGGTAGGTAGTATAATGCACATTGCTGGGCGAGTTGATGCATAGGCTGGGAAGATGAAGCACGAAAAGGACAGCACAGACCCACCGTGGGTATGTGCCATCGTATTTGAGGCAACAACAAAAACATAGAAGAAGAGACGACAGGGCACGCCCTACTACCAACTCTGTATTGAATTCCCGGAGCGGATAATTATACAGACATCAGGCGAGGATAGAAGAGTGAAGAAGGAAGAAAAACAAGTACATGAGCGCGCGCGACCACATCAATAATGCAAAAGAAGGTACACATGTCTGTCAACAATTTCTAATAAATTATCTAAGAACTGACTTTAATTTCTATGAATAATCGGCGATGGGGTGCTCAGGCATGCACTCCTACTTTTTCTGATCCGGTGTTCCTTTATCAGTTCACGCGCAATCTTGTCTTTACGTCTGTTTGAACTGCTAGTACTATGAACCCTTGCTTCACATATTTTCTGTTGTCCCTTATTTTCTGTTGTCCTTACAGTGGCTCGGCAAACATAAAACTACCAGTTTTCAACGATAGCTTATCCTCTGGTATAGGCGGTCATTGATACATCGGCCCACTCAGCGCACATCGGCCGGCTCGGCCGATGTGCGCTTTCCCATATGACTGCGGAATTCTTTTAAAAGAAAACACCCACAGCACATTTTTGAAGCGGGTTTGCGTGTTTTTATACTACTATATTTAGTCACGTGACACAGGGGTGCGAATTTTCGGAGAGCAGAAAAAAAAAGGCAGGAACATAGTACTTAGCGGCAACATGCAGAAAGTTCACCCTCCTCTCTGTTTGTTTATCTTTCTTTTCTTTCACCTTTTTCAGTAGGGCGTCTGGGGCTGAGCTAAAAACCAAAGAAGGATAGCCTGCCTGTCTCAGCTTTCGAAACATTTTATCGAAGCTTTCGCGCACTTTACCACAGTGCGATTTTTTTGACGGCCGATTCATCGTCGCAAGCGCGCGTTTGACTGTTTTTGATAGTGTCTAATCATATAACAGTTCCTTAAGGGCACAAAGACAATACATACAGCAAACACCGTCGTCTATTAGGGTTATAACAATAGCTCAAAACTGTAAATTATTTCCCTTCGTGAGCTCGTAAGTAAAATACAAATATTTGGTATGTTCTCTAAAATCAGACAAAACGTCCTGCACAGTAAGTGGATACTTCCTGTGGTAATGTTTTGTAAAAATAATTTAAAAATCATCTACGTACCTTTAAGTATTCAATGCATTGCCTCCGTCAAACGCCTCGGATAAATCTCGGTCAAAGCCGGCAAAAATTGTTTTGAAGAAACAATAATCCTTGACATACCCACCAACTGTGCAGGACGTTTATTCTGAAAACGAAGATGTTGAAGATAAACTCAAAGAGATAGCAAACAAATTTAATCTGCAATTTTCACCAGACAAGCTACTTGCGGGGAACCGTTTCTGTAACAAAACAGTGTGCATCTCTGTGATCCTGGCATGGTTTATTTAGATTGGCACAAAGGAAAACTGGAGGTCAGCACGCAGCAAGCTGAGGCAAGAGCCTGCATGAGGCATGAATCTGCATGAGGCATGAGTCTGCAGTGCTGCATGAGTCTGAGGCAAGGTCAAGGTTCTATCTGAATGAAAATTTGACGAAGACAAATGGGCAATTGGTTTGGCTCGCCAGAACGGAAGCTAAGGAAAAGCGCTAAAGGTTTGGGTTAAGCTACGACATATTTTTCCAAGAAAAAGGAAACTTTTGCCTTGGTTCAAATCGACATTGAATCCGATATCAGCAAGGTAAAATGAACAACACAACAGTAAGGTCAATGGATGAAATTTCCGGACTTTAACACATTCCAAACCAGCTTAGGCCCAAATGCAGACAACCAGTTCACTTTAGTAAATGTAAATATGCGCAGCTAGAGAAAATACTGAAACGAGTTGAAGTTCATTGCCGAGTGCGCCGTCAACTTCTTAGATATATTTATTTTCTAATAGAAACAACCAAAGACGAATCAAAAGCAGATGGGTTTAAGTTAAATGGCTATATAGGCACATTTATGACCCGCCCACAATGTCGAGGAGGCGGAATCGCGGTTTTCGGGAATGACTAGTACTATGTATTTACAATTACGCTTTTTTACAATTATTACGCGCAGCTGAATTCGCTTTTCAGGAGACGATGTCCATAGCTAGGGCTAGAAACATAACCTACCAGCAACCGAGCTAGAACACATGGCAAAAAGTGGTCACACCTTTCGTGCCCAGAAATGCAAACTGGAATCAGGAGACGTATATGCAGAGGCAACTGCAGAATGATATTGCCGCATTAAAGACCGCACAGCTCCAGGCTTCGCGCATTTCCAAAAAGAAGGCAATTTTTTTTTTCCTGTTTCTTCAAGTCTGGTGCCTATATCTTGTGAACGTGGACAAACCGGAATTCAGATACGACAAAATTTCCTTTTACTTGCCCATCTGAAATAGCCTTCGGGCATAAAGATAGAGCATAGATAGAGAGTAAGAGAAATAGACAGAGCAAGATGGAGAGAACGCCAGACACGCTAGATAGTTTGGTATACTTGGACACCGTCTTGTATTTGATTCCTTTTTTTTCATTTTTTCCCTATGAAGATATAATTATGTCATTTCTCTGTCCATATTTTTCTTTTATTTCTTTTTCCTTCTAATCTTCCCTCATCGTCACGTTCCTGTCATCTTCGATTCGGTTTTTCTCTTCACTTTGTCCGCATAGTGTTTTCTGGCTCCTGTTCCCTCGCCAAATCGAAAAGCAGTTCTTAACAGCGGAAATTGCATTCCTTTCCGGCCTCTCGTTCACAAAACAATAGAAATACTTCTGTCCTTGGAATGTGCGAAACAGGAAACCTAGAGAACGGTCTTCTTGCTGATCATGCTGCAGACACAACCGCCATATAAAACGAATCTCTTCGTACGTTCTTTAGCTCTGATTCTGCTCGAGAGGCCGCGTATTATCACCGCCGTAAGCCGTCGCCTTTCATGTATTATTGAAATGTGCGTTTTACGTACGCTTTCAGGCAGCGACATTGTCTGAAAGATCGCCTTCTCCGGGGTTCAAGCGCCATCGTGGTGCACCCTTTAAACCCGGTCCGGCACCGGAAACAACTTGCTCGAACTTTTAGAGCCTGTTTTATGCCCTTCGACTAGGACATTTTTGTTCTCCTTATGATGAAAGCGGCCGCCACTGGGCTCCTTCGTTAGGGTCTGCTCGGCGTCGGTGCCGAAATGAGCAGCCCAGGAACCCAATCTCGGCCCCAAAGGCACATTTCGGCGTCCTTTTATGCCCCTGTGAAGTCCCTTCACTTGTCCCTTTTTGTTTTATTCGAAAGAAGATATCGATCCTAGACGACGGAGGCTTTACATCTGGGTGCTCAAGAGCAGGACAAAATGAGAAACAAACGCCCGTTCTTAAAATACTCAACTAAATTTACTATTCTGGAGCGCCCAGGGCATCCTCCACAGTTTGCAACCTAGGAAGAAAGCTCTTGGCTTCCAGAAGACCTCGTGTAAAGTAACCCTGCACAAAAAGGCAATATCATCAGCGAGAAAACAGCAAGAGACCTTGAAAAAATTCATCGCCAACAACAGCACCACATCCGCCAGCCATGAAAGGACAACCGCCCTAGACTCACTTTTTGTGGGTTAGTTGGCTGTGCCACGGTACAGATCACTAATTCGCTTGCTCTCGCTAAGTAGGTTAGTCGAACATACGCTCTTTTTGCCGAAAAATCGAACAACGGCTATCTGGTACGGCTGCCGAGCTCATGCTGTTAAGCCGCGGTTGCCACAGAATATATTCACGCCATCCGCTCGCTACTAGTCCTAGCAGTTGGCCAAGCTCGTGCCAGCTTGGATATTGTTATAGCCTAATTACAACAACAAAAAGAACGCAAGCTCCACGACTGCATACTTGTCCTTGCAGCTCTAACAATCACTTTAAACAGGAACTCTGCCAGATTATTGGATAGCAGGAAGGTCGTTCCAGTCTACAAACTCGGTAAAACACGTTCCCTTTAACTAGCCACCGTCTCGCTAACAAGCTTACCATACAATATCACGGAACATGTCACGCACTTATAGATGTGGTACAACCGCCTAGAAAAGCAAAACTGTGCACGCGAGTGGTGAACAGATTGCTTACCAGGGCGTTCTAAGAGTAGATTCGCAGCAGAGAGCGAGAGTTCAGGCACGCCCGGCGAGCCAATCATGCAGTTTTCAAGATTGTCTTATCGCCGGCACGGGCCAAGCAGCACTGCTTCCACCAAGACTAGTAAGTGGCACTTTTCAAGCTTCATGCTAGTTGGCATATATCGTGCCGAACGAATCATACCTTGTCAGCCCGCACTTTCGCCTTCTTCAAGAATAGGATCACTTTTGATTACGTGTCACGTGCCCACTGTGGTTGCGCTTCTCTTGGCAAGCATTGTTGAACTGCCGAATCACGGCGTCATGCCATCAATGTCGTTTGGTTGCACGACGGTAAAAAAGAAAAACTGGATGCATGTGGAGAGGAAATATAACACGCGCGCACACTCATGTGCAAGGTGTTCAAAATTACTCGTATATTATGTTGGCCTTGGCTAGTCAGTTACAGAGCATTAAGTATTAAGTAATGCATGTCCGGTCGTTTCTGTGTCGCTGGTTTGCGTCGTCGTCTTTCGCATTGCTTAATGGTTCAAAATCAAACTTTCTGGACAAAATATAAAGTACACTATAAACAGTGCTCAAAAGCTGCTTTCACACTCAGGTTACGCGGCCACGCGGACAAAAACTGACAGGATAACTGCGGTCGTTAATTGCTTAATTAACAAATAAATTGGTAAAACTTTTAGTCACTGAAGCCAGAGTGCATGTTTATATTGAAACCTTGTAGGTGGTATATTATGCGTAAAATACTTCATTTTGTAGAATTTTTTATAGCACGCGCGTGTCCGGAGATATTCACTACCAAATTTTCAGCACACTACGAACCCTTTCCCATGCTACAAAATGGTCTACGCTCAGTGACCCAATGGCTGGCTAAACGACGGCTTAAAAGGAAAGTTGCAACTCGCCCTCAGTCAGACTTGTTGAAGGAATCGAGTGGGCACTGCAAAGTCATGTTCTTCGTTTTTTTTTCATTTTTTGGTTGGTGTTTATTCTGACTTCAAATACATTAAATTTTTATCACTTCTTGCGTGCATCTGGCCGCATAACCGATTTACAATACCGACATTGGTAACTGCTCTTGGTATGTCTGTATTTTAAACCTGTAAAACCTAATTTTGAACATTGTTTAAGTGGATACTGCCGAAATCTCCAGTCGAAGAAAGATGCTGCCCAAAGTGGCACTGAACGTTAAGCGCGAGATGATTCGATTGTGCACGGATTATGTGACACAACGAGAAATATGTATGAAGAAAAAGGAACGCCGACCAAAAGGTTGTTGTTTAAAACGAAGACGTTTCGGCTTCCCTACGGAAGCCTTGATCAATATCAGAGGACCGGTATATCAGAGGACCGGTATATCAAAGAGTGAGGTAAATATGACCGTGCAAATTTACAGGGAATCAGGGATGGAGACGGCTGCCTCAGTGTCGTTCCACACCCAGGTCACGAGAGTTGCACTTCCGATACTGGCTAAACTCATCGCTTCCCCAACCATCGACGATCCATTCCAAAGCGAGGGAAGAAATTAGAAAGTCCCTCCAAGGGGGAGTGTAAGCGCTATCAGAAATCGTTTTCAAGAAGCGGGCTGGATCTGATGAGTGCCAGCGCAAGAACCGCACCTTACTGCAAGACACCAGCAGCGCCTGCACATAGCTCAAGCCTATGCGAAGTGGTCTGTCGACCATTAGCGTCTTCTTAACTGGTGAGTCTACATTCTCTTCAGTATGGGACCAGCGGTGGCCTGTTTGGCGTCAGTTCAGTTGTAGGTTTTTGCGAATAAAATTTAATTACGAAAGGTGTCCGGCAACAATAGGTAGCTTTAATGCGCGGGTTGAAACGGGAGGTTAAAAGAGGAAAAAGTGAATTGATTTTGATCTTTTGGCTAGTTCTCTTGAAGTCGTTTAGACGTGTAACCGTCAATACATTAATATTTTTTGCTCGTGACCTTGAATGTAGGTTTTGAGTTCGATACTTTTTGAAGCGTATATTACGAGGCGGCTGCATGATTGACGTCGAGTGTTTCAATCGCTCACCAGACACCCGTCCGGATGCACGTCACAAGTCCTCAGCAATGGTCGCTGTTCAACAAACATGTGGGTTGCGCTCAGCGCACAAGGTTTTGATCCACTCGTGTGCTATCGTTATCCTTTAACGCTGCCAGCTATTCCGATGTGCTAGAATAGGATCTTCCTTAAATGCGTGCGATGGGAAGTTGACAGGTGTTTTTTTTTTTGCAGCCCAAATAGAGTACCGTCCACACATTATTAGTCTTGAATGAAAGGTTTGCGTGGGGCCGGAACTGTGCAAGTGTTTAGAATATTTGACGGACGATGATGTACACATTTCGCTTGTACGAACCTAAGCACGACGATTGCAGACCTTTGGGAGATTTTTTTAAAACAACTGGGACAACCTCCGCCATTGACTTCAATATGTGGATGCCTTTACCTGTCTCTGCCTTTGCACATGGAAGATGTCATCGAAGTGAGAAGAAACTTCACCCTCTACGAATATTTTGGTTACGCTTAAAAAGAGCTTACTGCAATATTTCTCTTTTTTTAAGTTTACTGTTCTGTAAAGCATTTCATCCTGCATGTTTCCAAAACGCTACCAATCGGCGACTATTGGAGCAGGAACACCTAATCTTTTCTTTCTCACAAATTTGTTTAACTATGTTTCGTACATGCTAACGACGCTGATCTCTCTTGTAGTCTCCTTAACTGTTAACCGTTTGTTACATACACTTATCTCACTTGTTCCGTCCCGTTGACCGCCCTTTGTATGAACAGGGCAGTGCAGCCGAGTAACATGCTAGCCTTTTTTTAATTTAAGAGTGCATTTAACGGCTACATTTTTACCTCTCCCCTAGATTTTTGTCCGCCCATCCATCCACACAAAGAGAAAACTCTAGGGAATAAAACACACACAGAAAGGTATAAGTTTGAGTGGGATTCAAACATACGCTTTTTGGGTGCCAGCATTGGTAGCGGGAGTACAACGCACTGAGGCGGTTTGCGTCGACGCGACGCAAGACGATAGCGCTGCTGCTCCTCTCATCTAGGTGCTGATCCAAGAGAAAAAAAAGAGGAGGGCCGTGCACCGACCTGCCGATGGCTGCAACTCGGCCACAACCGCTATCGCGTGCAGACAGAAGGGAGTTGATAGAAACAGGTGCCAGAGAAAGGATTAAAAAATAGGCGCGTGTCTCGGCGGCCACGTCCGCCGAAGCGGTGACAGCGTCTGCTGCTGCAACAGATACCACCGATACCGCCTTGTCACCTGGCGGGCAGGTCTTAGAACCTAATGCAACGGGCACTTGCTGATGTATTACAGTCGAACCTGGATATACCAAATCCTGATATAATGATAATTTGATATATAAAAAATGGCAATAGATAAGCTAGCCTCTAGACTAGAAATGAAGATACATTGCGCCCACGTTAGTGGCACGGTTCTTGCAGGGACATGCCACCTGCCAGCGCACAGCTCACTAGCCTTAACCAATCTGCTCCGCATCGAAGCCGCAGCGGACGGTTTTTTAAACTATAGCCACCGCCTATCCCAAGATGTTTATTAGTGCGACATCAATATTTCGATGAGTAAACCCCGAGCAACGTCTTGCGATGTTTGTATACTGGCGGTGTTTGTGGGTTTTTGGTAAGCGAAATAAATAAATAAAAATAAATCAAACAAATAGCCACGACTGGGAATCGAACCCACGGCGGCGCGAACTGATCAGCTTCGATGGCCACTGCACGAGGGCACTATGCTATCTCTGCTTTTTTTTTCTTTATTGACTATGCTATCTCTGCAGCCGATCACGCCTCGTGTTTAGCTGCAACATACTCTCGCGCTGTGCACTGCACATCGTCTTCTTCATCAACTAATACTACTATCGAACTAATATTCGCGCTTTGAGATATGTGGCTGTAGTGACAGATATGTGTATGCGTTGACGTGGACAACGTTGTGGCAGAAACACAGCACCAGAGCAATGCGCCTTCGCATCGCTGCAGAAACACAGCACTGTAGCATATAGGATGCCGGCGTACATTTACAAATTGGCATTGGCGATGAGAAAGTTAAATAAGTGCATAACTAGATCTCTGGGTCAGTGGACACCTCAATCGCGCTTCCAGGTACGTGGTGGTGGTGTCCACCTGCAAAAAAGTGTGCTTTAGCACAATATTTTGTTGCTATATAAAAATAGAAAATATTGCAAAATTATGAAGCAAATATGACAAATATGTGATAACGAAAAGTGGACAAACATTTCAGAAAGACACCAAAGGTCTTCAAGCACAGAGAGAGCTCATTCTATTAGAAACAATCGCGACGTGACCGGTCACAAGATGTATATATACACAGCGCAGCTGAAAGTTCCAGTTTGAGAAACCGTCTTCCTTATTGCTACAGACAACCTGGTCTCTATTTCAAGCGCCCGCGATTCGTGTTCATGAGATTTTTTTTAATTAAGGTATTCAGGGTAGCAGAAATTGGGAGTGCAGAAACTTCGAAAGACATCCGCGTTTACTGCTACTCCTCCACATTCCTCAACGACGTTCATAAAAACGAGACAGAAAACACACTGTTTACCAAAGGAAACAGCCCTTACCAGCATGGAATAATGATGCTAGTGCATCAAGCCTCCTGGCGGTGACGGTAAGTAAATAACGTTATTTAACAAGACCTGATAAAAAAGGACCAGGCGAATACAGACCTTGTTTTTCACTGTTTGCTTTAAATCACTTCACAAGCGGCCCGGTTCCGCTCCTGTCTCTTTCTGCGACATTCAGAATTCAATAATTTGGTAAGACACCACCTGGCAAACAAAAAATAAAGAAAAAAAACAAAAGTTCGGTACCTACAGTGGATGAAGTGATCACGTTCGATTAACGATTTTGACTCAGAGATATGAATTCTGACGTAAGCTCTTTTTCCTGCAACGGAAAAAGTATTGCGAGAGATAAAAAAATTCCCCTTTAGTTTCATACGCGATTCTTTACTGCCAGAACCATACACTTACCGCTGGCAGAAACATGAAAAACATCTAATCTATTTGGGTTGCACCATATGGCTCAGCGAAATCACAACTTCAGCTGAGCAGCTGACACACTGCTCACCGATCAAAGGTTAACCCTTCTTCGATTTATCGAAGGGCCGAATTAGCTATCATGAGAGATGGCAAGGAATGAAATCAGGCGAGAAAAAAAGTTATTCAGACGCCTGAAAAAAAAAAAATTATTCGTGTCTAGCTCTTTTTTCAACTACATCATACCTTTTTGTTAGAATGGGATCGAAAAATCGATTACTTCCGCCAGCCGCCTGACCGGCATCGGTTCAAGGCACAAAGGCCTGCGGCAAGCTTGTAAGGGAAAGGGGAGCTTCCTGGAGCACGGCCAATTTCGAGGCCATGAGAACACCATAGAGAGGTTTTGTACAAAGCGCATTTTCATTTTTCTTCTCTTATATTCCAAGCGGGGCGGATGTAGCTCATAAGCACAAATATTTTCATGGCAAAGAGCGGGAAGATGTACATGACAAAACTAAATCTTGAATATTATGCGTATCCTCCTTTTGTCACTGAGAATGTCGAACAAAAAAAAAGCAGTGACACGTATATGTCGCATATAGAATCCTAAAGCTGTCACAAATAATGAAACCATTCGCAAAAAGAACTGAATATCTCACGTTTCAATCAGCAGAAATCATAACTTCTGAACAAGGAAAAGCTCAGACTATAGTAGCTGCATGGTCAGTTAACAGAGTATGAACTGATAACTGACGTCAAATTTTTCTGTTTTGCTATTACAGCGCATCATTCGCAGGGAAATAGCTAAGTGGATATGCGACGTGCAAAGAACTTGGTTGCGTAAAAAAAAATACTTTTGTGGTAAGAGACGACTAGTTAACTAGAACCCGTGCGTTACAATATTGATACCAATTTCTTTTTTCCGGAAGATGTTTTCGGAATGAGCAAAGTGAACGCTTGAACTAGCTGGTGGGTTCCTAGAGCGCAAAAAGCGGCCAAGGACAAGGAAAGGATAGGCGGGCAATAACGCTGGCTGACAAACTGAGCTTTCGTGTCGAAAACATGCACGGATGTATATGAAGCAAGGAGGCGATAAAGAAGTGGTGCCGAGCAACCACTGTCGAAACAACAAAAGAGGCTGAAGTGCAGGTCTGTATTCAAAGCAGGGGGAGGGGGGGGGGGCACCCCTCCCCTTCTCAGCTCTCCAAAATCTTGCTCTTTGATCATGGACCACCAGCCCCCTCCGCCCAGGGACAAAAATTTGTTTTGGGCCTCTCCCGAAAAAAGTTTCTGGCTACGTGACTGCTGAAGTGACGAGCTTTTCACGCTCGCGCGCGCATGTGTGCCCTTTTCAAGTACTTTATCTCTCTTTCAGACAGCGCTGTTGAAGTCTTTCGCTTTGCGACGGCAATGCCGGTGCGCACATGAAAGCTTGTTACTTCAGTCTGTCTTACCTCTTTCGCTATCGCTGTTGTTGAAAGACCTTTTTTTCTTCGCGTATAATTCCATCTTTTGGTTACGAAAGATCAGCTGCTATTCCGGGCGCTTACGATGGTCTATAGTTCCTCTTTGTCGTTTGGTGACCCATAAGAACCGACCACTTAGTGAATATGACAAACTGCTAATGAGCTCAAAGTCACGGATCGATTTCTTGGCTCGGCGGCAAAGTTTGCATTCAGATGAAATGCAGAAACGCTCGTGTGCCTTCAGTGTACCTTTCACTATCAGAGTCAATTTGCTATTACGTGCCACATAAGTGTTTTTTTTTTGGAATTGGAACATGAAATTATTGCATGCATTTTAGGCTAGCTGCTTTTGTTCAGCAACAGCCATAACTAAGAAATTAGATTGATCCGCGCATTTTTGCTTGCGTGGCAACTCTACCTACTGAGGCCTGCGAAAGACGGCGTATGGGGAACTTGCGCTGAAGTTTGCGGTGCCGATTGCAGCGCCATAACACACTGCCTAGCGAGAAGAGCAAACAGTTTTGGGTAGTACTCCTAGTACTTTTCCGCGCCACCTTCAGCCGCTTATTGGCGTAAGCCTCCGCGCTGTGTCGAAGGCGCACGAGCCGTGCGTCAGCTATCTGGGCTACGCCAATAGAAGCTAGGCAATGAATGCTGTCAGCCAAACGCGGGTATCTAATCGCGCAGAATGTGTTCTCGCGTTTGCAGCGGCCCAAGCGGCTGACAAAAGCAGTTTGGAGTCACCGAATGAAACAGTTGCAGTGCCACCTTGGCAGCGCATGTTCCCCATTGGATGACTCCCGGTTAATTTCGACAACCTTAGGTACCTTAGCGCGAACCAAAGAATTCAGTGGGGCACTTCGTTGACGTAAAGTGCGGTGAGGCGAAAGCCTTTGTCGCGGTGTTGATGCTTGTGTCACAGATGTATGGTTGAGATATTAAGTACACAACTGTTTGTAAATCTTAAATGCTGGAGACACTGGAGGGCATTTCGGAGGCGTCCATTCGATTCTACGCCTTTCTGCAAACACTCTCCAGCGTCCTAGACAAGGAGAACTACATATGCGTTGGCAGGAAGTAGCGTAGTCGTTAGCACGCTCGGCTGCGGAACGGAAGAATTGTGGTTCGAATCCCATTGTGCACAAACATTTTTTTTTTCTTTTCGAATTGAAGAGCGTAACGGACGGACGGACGCGAGCATTAAAGGCTTTCGCATTCATATGTCAGCACCGTGGTCAGTACGCTGGTGCATTTCCACTTCGCCTGCACGGAAATATGCTAGAATGTGCATAAAAATCGCTACCTTGTGTCCAGCTGCGGGAAGCCATGAATTCTAAACCACTGCGGTGGGTGCTGCTCCATCATCGTACCAACGACTTTAAAAGCGACATGCTGACGTCGTGCAGCCGTCTGAAGGTGACCTTCAGGCTTCGGTTATTGGCGTGGTACACTCGGAAAGTATTTTACGGGTATAAAGAGCACGCCCACGGCACCTAAACGTGGCTTCTGACAGTTGTGGTGAGTAGCTTCAGTGGGAAGGTCAGCTGCGCAAACCAGATCGGATTCCCATTTTGTAATACCCGCGTAATACCCGGCAGCCATTACACTGTCACCGGCTGTCACTGCGACGGCAGGTAATTGTGTCGCGTGCCCTCGGTCTGACGACGCTTACTCCGCATCCAGTGCGCGAGCTGTTTCGAAATACCAGTTACACTTTTGTGTTCCTCTTTCGACGTCGTGCCAACACGGCGCGAGTGTAGTACGCACGTCGCTACGAAAAGGTAGAAAACTTGAGCAGGGTACGTTATTATAATTGTTGTATATTGACTCGCAGTTCCATCCTCGGGCGAAAAGTCGGTGAAACCGGCCACACAGAGCAGGCGGGGCCACATCGCAGGTGCGAAGTGTGCTGTGTTGTATTCAGGTACTGCAATGCGACGCTTTTGAAGTGACTTTCCTTCAACAGCTCTAATCTGTATTTCTGGTTGCTGCTGGTACAGTCGGGGACAGACGTCCGTTCACATCGTAGTCCGTAAACAAAGCCGATAGCATTTTCATTAGCCGCCGGTTGTAGGCCAGACTTGGATACGGGATTTATACTTTAACCTCCACGAGTGCGGTCGCCAGCCGCCGGCTGATGATAGAGCTATTGGTTTCGTTTAAAGAATACATGGTCCAGAGACTTTTTTCTCCTACTGCACATCACGTTCTTCACTAACTGCCGACCCTTAAGTTAGAAGGCGGCTGTGCAAATAAAGCCTTTTCTCTCTATTCGTCCCCAATTTTTTCAAGTTTGTGTTACAACAAACAGTTGAGTGAGGAGTCATGTAAGAGAAGACTCAAGCTAGTGAGCGCGATCAACTCGAATCGCCGGCAAGACACCGAAGCACAGGTCCATGCAGCCACGAGGGGCCATTTGGGTGACTCCATCTCCACGTTACTGAAGCCTGCAGGACCAGTCAACTGCATGAACTACAGGGGAGGCAAGGAACTATTAGTGTGACGTGCGCACATCGCAACAGTGGAGTTAGTGAGAGTGCTGCGTATGCGTTGCAGCCCCGCGTGGCGCGGTTGCACATTCAAGTGGTGGCGGCAAAGGCGAAGAGGAGGAAGTGTGCCATAGCACGAGGAGCGGAGGACTGACGTGTCTAATGTGCAAGATAAGTGAGAAGAACAAGATGGACAATCTAATGTAAAAAGCATTTGTTATCCCGGTCAATGCGGGAACAGAAAGACTACTAAACATGGGCATTAACAACACAGTAAACGAAATTATTGAAGGCCATTCAAATTCGTAAAGGATGTGGCTGTCAGGATGCAGGATATGGAAGGTACGTACTCGATAGACTAGGGCTCCCATGCATTTGGTCTACGGAGGAGAGAGAGGACTTGGGACATCAGCTTTGAAGCAAGATCAATGTGCGGCCCATTCCTGATTTCTGAATTTCATGCATTCTGAATTTCATATGGAAAGAAGAAAAGCTTGGGCGGAGGCCGTTCGCAGAACCTAGGGTGGAATGGATGAGGCAATTTACGTGTACGCAGCGGGACCGGTCAGCGAGAAAAACAACCACAGCATGCATGGATGAGGAAGGGAAATTAGTTAATGGGGCATCAATGCGATGCCAGGGAATCGTCCAGGCCGAAGCAACGGCGGTTGCTTAGGCGGTGCGTTCCCGGAAGCTCTCATGAAATTACGGATTCACGCTGCTGCCCACGTGATTTTACCCCGGGTCCTCCAACATTCGCAGGAACATAATTATTCAGAGCCGTCAGAACAGTGGTTGTTCCTGAGAGGAAGCACTGGGCTTCCCTCATGGAGCAGTAATAGGGGCAAGTGCGCCTTTATGTCGCTATGTGTGGGTGGAAATGCCTAGCGGCTCCTCGGAGAATATTAAAAATCATTCTAATTATTATCTAGTCAACGCCTGCATTTGAAACTTGCTAAACGCAACTCTTTACGTCCATGAAACAAATAATGTCGTTTGTTTGCTTTCGAAATTTAGTCTCTGTACCCCATTGTGTCGTCTTTCAGCGTGATTTCTATGAATGTCAATAAACAGTGACCAGCTCTTCGAGTCCAGTGTTCACAATATTGGACACAAGATGTGGTGAGGCGTCATGAGCACGATCTATTGCTTTATGAATCGCAAACTCGAGGCAGGTTAAACGCGCATAGAAAGTGAAAACGATTGCGTTCTTATTTGAAACAAAAAGTGTAAGTTACGCTAGATGAAAGAGGAGGGTCTTAAACTGAACGAAGTTAAATTTTTCCAGGCATTTCAGTTCTCTGACTTCTTCTACGCTCCTGGTGCCCTCTAGAGTAACAAAAACTTTGCTCATGCAATGTCTTGTGAGAGGCAGGTCACTTTAAAAAGGTTTGGTAACATGTTGGCGTATTTTGCTTTTTCAGTTTATTTGCATTGCTTGTGCAAGCTCCTGAATAAAAAATAATATGTCCTTGGCTTCCTGTGTTCCACCCGGTTTGCAGCAGTCACTTTCAATGCCTTATCGTTTAAGAGAAATTGTCTGCGGCAGGCCCAAGTGAAGTGTTGGGTTATTTTTCAGAAGGGGCTGCTGTCCCGGCGTTGGCTAATTCCCTAGTCCGGGAAAAACTTACACACGAACTCAAAACCTGAACTGACACATACGCAGAACTAAAATTCCAAGCTCTGGCGCAATAATTAAAAAGAACATATATTTTCCAAGAATGTCGCTAGTATTTAAATGTATACGTTTCGCTCACCAAAACCGCCTTAACTTTTGACGTATGGTGTGCTCAAGCTGTGCAAGCAGCCGTCGCATCCATCGCTGACGTGCTGTTGCCAAGGCACTGTCTACGGCAACAGACGATGCTTGCGCAAGAATAGGTTAACTCAGTGTGAGTTAGTATAGCCATGCTTATATTACGTTTTTCAGCCTCCTCTCGGCGTTCAGGTGTTGACAGCACTGATGGCGCTTTAACAATCTTAATAAAGCAATACTCCACAGCTATAAAAGAAAGCGAGCCGTTGGCTTCCTGACCTTGGAAGCTGGCTCCTAAGCGCGCTTCAAGTTTGGAACAGTCGCATCGCGCTCGTATCTTCTGCTGAGCAGCTACAGATAGCAGTCCCCTGGAGCGGCAACGTACGCGCCCCGGGCTTAAACTGCACGCTGGGTCTTATACTGTTTAATGGCCAGAACCTAACGGCTGGAAGGGTCAGCCTCGCCTGCTTGATGAGACGGGGGGCTTGGTCTGCATACTCAACGCAAGAAACAAAAGAAAAAAAGGGGCGAAATGAAAAACTGCGCCTGTCAGCATGGCCTTCCAGTGCACCTCACATTGATGTCTGGGCCGTAAATCTTAAACGCCGTTTCCAAATGCCCCGAGGATGCGTCCCGCAAGCACTGCGCTTAACGCGTTGATCTCGTTGAACTGTTTTGTCTTCGAGGCACAGCGAATGAAGCCTCCTACACGTTCCCAACCAGAATCGACGCACGCACAGCCGCTTTGGCTCGTCTAAGCTCGTTCTTAAATATTCAGTAATGCTCCTAGTTCTTTGGCTCTGCGACTGGCGTTCCCGAAAGGGGAGCGCCCTAGTTTGGACGCACCTGGGTCACAACTTGTGTAACGCTAAATTTTTTCTCCATTGCGTCTAGCTCATTGAGTAAGCGTGCGTTTCTGCCCTTTGATTTTTTCCTTTTCTTCTTAATCCTCCAATCCACATTTTCCATCGTCCTTACAGTGGAGTTGGGATTGGGGCCAGGTCGACGTTTTCAGGACGAAATCGGGTCTGTCTGCTTTGTTTGTCGCACCACTCCCCCTCCTCCTTTCCTTTGTTCCCGCCTCGTCTTTTGCACAACCAAGAATGGCCCCTTCATCCAGGTTATTGTTTGTTTCTAGAAGTGTCGTGGTAGTCAGGTTTCCGCTATTAAAAATCAGGAGCCTTTGCTTTCCCTCCTGCATTTATTATTTTCTCCTGCCTGTTTGCCATTCCTCCTTTAGCGTTCTCCTTAGTTTTATACAAAGCTCAGTGACGTAGTTGAAGGCCTTAGACTGCGGTTGGTGGAAGCACGTTACGTCATCGTTTTATTTCAGCGTCACATGAGGAGGAGGAGGAGGAGGAGGAGGAGGAGGAGGAGGAGGAGGAGGAGGAGGAGGAGGAGGAGGAGGAGGAGGAGGAGGAGGAGGAGGAGGAGGAGGAGGAAGAAGAAGAAAGGCGGGGAGGTTAGCCGCTAGATGAAACCAGTTTGGTATACCCTGCACTGGGAGGGGGGGGGGGTAATGAGTGGAAATAAAGGTAAGGGTGAAAAGGGGTGGTGAGAGTTAGCATTAAGATACATTATACGCCTACAGGTGGTCTCGGAAGTCCACCTGTAAGACCGCAGAAGCACGTGAAAACCGCAGTCGAAAAACATGTAATCAATTGCACTCGAGAAATATAGGCGGCCTGCGTTCTGTTCTAGATATATAACTATTAAAAAGTGATAAGGCCGGTCCTACAATTTCCATTTCACTGAGTTTGGTTGTAGAAATATATGAATACTATAATGAAATGCTTTGGATGGGTGGACGAAAACTGCCGCAGGGTAAAGTCCTTTGTAGATTGGATTTTTATGCGAGTAAGAGAGAATAGAGCAAGGTCAGTAGAATTTCATGCTAACTAGAAACCGAACTGATTATGCGACAGAACATCACATTTGTATCAGTAAATTTGGTTAGGCGTATTTCTAATCATTCTTCAAATAGTTTGCAAAATAAGTGGAAAGACTTAAATGAGTAATGGCTAGAAATGCATCTACGGTAACCTTTCTTGGATATTGGAATGAATTTGGTCTCTTGAATTTGTGTAAATATGCCAGACTTGAAAATAAGATTAATGGTTGAAGGAAGATAAAGTTCCAGGGAGTACAAGACTATTCTGACGCTCGAAACTACAAAAAGAGCTCACAGATTTCTGACGTATATGCATAGGCGTTTGGTTGGACACTTTGAATGGAATGGTGGACAGAAATAAATCACGCGCAGCCGTTAAGGTTTTCCCGCAGGTTTAGTGCAGAAAAAGGAAAACAATGTGTAATAAAAACTAAATACCTTCGCTGGATGGATATTGAAAGGCGCCCAGTTTTGTCGCTCGCGTCCGGTCGAAATGTTTTTCGATACTGTTTTATGAGGCGCCTGCGAAAGGTCGATAAGTTGACGGAAATGGCGCTTAGCCGCCGCAAGGTGCGGCGGTTCCTTTTTTACGCAGGAATTTACGTCCGGTCGGAAGTGAATGGCTCGAGAGACTGGACACGTGCGCTTCCATCCTGTCCCGGATGTCCGTCCGTTTCGCAGCGTTCACCGTCCAGACCGACCGGTTTCGGAAATGACTCAACTGCTTAAACTCTCATTCTGGGCTGGACATTTTTCGTGGACTGTGTGTTCGGTAACATCATTTTTCGTGCATAAGCTTCGTTCCCAACAAAGAGGTGACGTAATTTTTTTTCTCTCTCTAAGCTCACCAACGCCTTCAAGATAAAAGGATATGTTAATTTCAAGAAACACAATTTCTCGAGAAATTCCGCATTCAAGGTGCGGTAGTCGAGTGCTTTGCTTCCGGCTTTTCCCATCAATGTGTGACGTGGAGCACCATCTGCAGCGCTGCCACCAACATTTTCATTTCAAAAGGAGCATAGATTTTATTCAATTTTTTTAGGCACGTCCAGTTTGCATAAGCGGCACGCCGAATGACCATCCGACTACTTGGAGAGCCTCCGGTGAAATGTTTAGGGGAGCCTCCGACACGGAAGGCTTATCACTCTGCATTTGATACGAAGATACGTGAAATGGATGTTAGCACTGTTCTATGGCAGTACTAGAAAGTAAATGCTTGCCGAACCGAACTCTGAACCGTCCATTTCCTAAACTAGTAACACGGCCATTCAACATTTTGAACCTTGAGTCTGCCTGACTGCATACCTTCTTGAAGTCGAGAGTTGGACGAAAAGTCGCCGGGTCGGGGTAAATCATAATAACGTGAAATTGTAGACGCCGACCGAAAAACAAAAAAAAAACAAGACGTTTCGGTTACCGAAACGTATTTTTTTGTTTTTTGGTTGGCGTCTACATTTTCACGTTATCGTGCCTACCGGTTTCCTTCCGTGCCTCTCTTCTTTCCTCCCTCCCTCTCTCCTACCTTTCTTCCTTTTTCCTTTCTTCCCCCCGTCTTAATTTCCTTGCTTCCCTCCCCCTCCCTCTATCCCCGCTTTCTTCCCTCCGTCGCTCCCTTCTGCCTTTCTTCCTTTTCTTATCTTCCCACGTTCCTTATTCCTTCGTTCCCTCCATTCTTTGCTTGCTTCCTTCCTTCCTTCCTTTTCCTTCCTTCTTTCCTACCTTCCTGAATCCCTCCCTTCTTCCTTCCTTCTTTGTTTTTGCTTCCTTCTCTCTCTACATTTCCTTCCACCTTCCTTTCTTCATTCTTATTTCTGGTGTTCTTTTTGTCGTTCGTTCTTTCCTTCGGTTCCTTCTAATTCTTCCTTGCATTCTTTGACGGCGTTGCTTGATTGTATGCTCACATTATTTCTTCCCTTGGTGTCAAGCACAGTGTCAAACACGGCGACAATGGCGACGAGTAAACAGCAGAAAAACGCAGGGTGGTGACTCCCGGAGCAAAATCTGGCGTCTCTGTACTCAGTATATCTATGTCCGGAAGCTACTGGTACCCTTCAACTTGTCTCGCTCGGTTCAGGATACCGTGAGAGGAAGACAGGGTTCGAAGGCGGCGCTCCCTCCCGCTTTACCGCCATTTCGCTTAGCTTCCGCTTCGTAGCTTGAGTACAAACTTTTGCACTGAAATTCCCGGAATTTCGTGTCATACAGACCAGCGGTCCCGGTCACTGAGCGTTATCATAGAAATTTCTACAGAAGCACGCCAGTTCGCATGAATTTTAGATGCTGGCGTCAACGCTGTGCCATCACCATTGAAGCTAATCTTTTCCCCTCGCGGCGCAGCATGTGTATCCGGCTTGCTTTCTCGCTCACTGAATATTTCATGATGAACCGCAGATCACCGCGCCGGTTTTCAGAAGCAAATAATTGCAATAGTTCAGCCGCTGGAACGACGGCACGTGCACAGGGATGTGAAAGCATGTGATATCCTCGTGCGACTCCCGAGCCAGCGCTGGTCCTGCGGGAACGAATGCTGCTTGCCCCCCTGTGTCTCGACGCAAAACTGCAAAGTGCAAAGTCACTCAGTGAGAACGGGGGGAGCCATGCGCTTGCTCACTGCTAGCCGCAGCTGCTCAGCTTCTCTTTCTGCTTGAATGCCCGCGATTCTAATTATTCGACTCCTTCCACAGCAAGAAAGGGTTATAACAATTCAACGGTTATTTCTGCAAGGTAGATTATTAATGCAAAAGCATTACTTGGCTATGTCAGCGCAGTCGTGTCCACAAAATGTGTCGGCAGCCGTTGTATCGTTCTCAGAACAGTTAGGATCAAATGAAAGAGTGTAATCAATAGAGGATGACGTGAGGGTGTTGTGCGACAAAATTTGCTGTCGATAGGATGATGAATTAATTAATTAGATCCAAAAATTCGAAAAACCGTAGAAATAGCACGGACGTCGATATAGTGAGTGGATGGGAAAACAACAGTGGACGGCAAAATAGTGGAAAAGTAGGCAAAGGAATGGAAATAAAGTTTGAAATGGATTTAAATGTGTTTCATGAGTGATAATTAATCGAACAAAACGCTTAATTGGCATACAGTAATTAGGTAATTAACTAGAGGTAAAAGTAGTCGGACGGCCAAATAGGCTGGACGGGCATATAGTAGGTGGACGGGAAAGCAGCAATGGGCGCCAAATTAGAAAAGCCAAAATGTGTGATTGAGCTGAAAGTTGGATTTATTTACTGCAACTGTGCGAACCTCCTTTTGAAATACACCTTAGAGGAAAAAGAGGAGCAAAGAGAGGCGACGAGTTATCCTCAAAACATACGCTTTCGCATTCCTCCACGTAAGCAGACTTAAGCGCCCTCAGAATTTTTTCGGAAACTCAACTATGTCGTTTATGGCGCGATAGTTGCGAACACATTATGAAAGAAAACACTGATTAAGCATATATTTGAAGATTTCTCGGAGAGTGTGAGCAGAAAGCATGTTTTATTTTTTATATGTAAATTTGTGTTTTTGGTACGAAAGCGCTACTTCACGGAGTCAAACCAAACCAAGAATCTTGTGGCGCACATGAGCTTGAGGGTGCAGAAATAAAATAAATATTGCTGTGGCTGGGTTCCCAACCCGCGGCTGCGCGAAGAGATATCAGCTTCGCTGACCACTGCACGAGAGCACTGGGCTATCGCCGCAGCCGATTTCGCCTAGTGTTAAACTGCAACACAGCTGTGTATTGCACATCGTTGCCTTCGTCGACTTTCATCTGCGGCACAAACAGATCAGATCACCTTAACCTCGACCAGAGCTTAACATGAGTCTAATATCGTTGCCAGGCGTGCCGACGACTCGGCAAAGCAAAATAATGAGCTAACCAGGCTAAACACATGCTTTCGCGTGTCTACTCGGTTTGACTAAGTTAAAACCCTACCACTTTTTTTTTCAAATACATTTAAATTGTTGTGATTCTGTAAATGTATTTTAAACTTAGATAAAGTATAAAAGTAAGCATGCTTCTGAGGCATGACACGAACTAATGGCTTCCTTTTATGTAGCTCGCACGGGTACGTGTTCCATGCTGATCAAGTCATGCTTGCCTATGTTACTAGCCTCTGTGGACTTCAAGCCCGATTTCGGTGAAAGAAATCGGATGCAAAAAAAAACTGTAAAGATGTTTATTCGAAGCGCAGGTAGGTAGGCGTTGGTCGAACGGCGACACGACGGACACACTCACAGCCGTCACTCGAAAATCCCAGCTGCACTTCGTCTACCTCTTCGCTGCGCTGCTTGAACTCCTGCCGGCCGGTCTCGTTACAAAACAAAAGTTGGTAGGGGCTACAAATTTTATAAATGTGTTGACTGAATGCGCATCATTACCCTTATGTTGAAACTTACGGGATTAAAATTATTTTTTCTTCTTAACACGGCGCTTCTGATTGGCTCATACACACATATTTAGGTTCAGAGTCTTCGCCCAAACGCGCTCATCAATAACATAGATATCCGAAATTATTCTCCCTATTTTCCTCTTACTGACTGCCCCTGTAATGTCGTGGCTAACTGAACCTAACCTTGTCTTTTGTATTCTAGTTTACCCTTGTGAACCGATTTTAACCTTAAGCCTAACCTCTACGAAGCTGCCATCTTGGCTCAAAGTGTCACGGTTATAACTTTGTCAAAACTTATTTGAATCAGGTAGCGCTCTTCCAAGCTCGATTACAAATTCATGTAGTCGAGGGTTTGACGGCATACCGTCTGGTCAGGAATCATGTTGATGCAGATTGCTGGTCACTGGCCAAAGTCAAAAGATGAAAGACGTTTCGGGAGCACTACGGCTCCCTTGTTCACTATGAAGCAATCGGCGCACGGATTCGTCCTTTTGTAGCACCCAGTAGCGTTTTTAATGATTTAGCATAGATAGGATGTAGAGTTCCGTCGTTCCTGTTTAATGTGTTAGACGATGTCTATGATAAGGGACTCAAGATTCTGCCGTGCTGATGTGTTCTTTTCTGTTGTCAATATCTTTACTTGATCCCAGTTAATCTCGTGGCCGGATTCTTGCACATGCTCGGCGATGGCGTTAGATGCTGCTTTCCGGTTTCGGACGTCGTTCTGGTGCTAACCACTTTCCAGCCCTAACCACTTTCCAGCCGCGACCAAAAATATTTCTAAGGTATGTGGACGACTGTTTCTGTGTCCTAGAGCGCAAGCACATGGCCCTTTTTCTAGACCACCTGAACTCCATTGAACCCTCAATCAAGTTCACTTTTGAGGAAGAAACCGACGGCTGCCTCCCATTCCTGGACACCACGGTAACCCTTACTTCGACTGGCCTCGTATTTAATGTTTACCGCAAACCTAGGCACACTGGAAGATATTTAAATTTCAGTTCTGTGCACCCAGTCGCTCACAAACGGTCTGTGGTTGTCTCCCTGATCAACCGTGCCAGACAGGTCTGCAGTCAAGATGCCGATCTAAAGAGCGAAATGAAAAGAATAGAGTCGGATCTTCGAAGAAACGGCTACCCTCTTTCCTTCATCAGGAACACCGAAAGAAGAATGACAGCGAATCAGCCTACCTCCGAAGAACGCGAGAGCACAGAAAAAACAAAAGAAAAACGAGCTGCTGTCCCATACGTGGCGGGAATTAGCGAAGCGCTTGCACGTATTTTCCGCAAGCATGGCGTCAACATCGCGCACGTCCCCGCTGGCAAGGTGCGAACAGAACTGGTGAATGTGAAGGACAAGCTCCCTCGTGAAAGATTTCCAGGTGTTGTATATGAGATAGACTGCGCCGATTGCTCATCAATATATATCGGTGAAACAAAGGACTTCAGGAGACGCCTGAGAGAGCACCAGAACGACGTCCGAAACCGGAAAGCAGCATCTAACGCCATCGCCGAGCATGTGCAAGAATCCGGCCACGAGATTAACTGGGATCAAGTAAAGATATTGACAACAGAAAAGAACACATCAGCACGGCAGTATCTTGAGTCCCTTATCATACAGACATCGTCTAACACATTAAACAGGAACGACGGAACTCTACATCCTATGTATGCTAAATCATTAAAAACGCTACTGGGTGCTACTAAAGGACGAATCCGTGCGCCGATTGCTTCATAGTGAACAAGGCAGCCGTAGTGCTCCCGAAACGTCTTTTCATCTTTTGACTTTGGCCAGTGACCAGCAATCTGCATCATCTATTACAAATTCCTTTTTACACTGAACAATGAATCTCTGCAAGGGTTCCTCAGTGGCGGAATTAGTCTTCTCCAGTCTATTTTATTCCCAAAGTACCCCAGGACCATAAGTGACCTGCGTCGCTTTACTCACAGACGTTAACACCTTCAAAGCGGCCATATTTTGGCCTACCACCGTAGCACTCCAGAAATTTTAATACGCGTATTATTATTCTGATAACACTGCTCCAGTCTGCGGTCCTGAAATGAAGTTAGAACCGCATAAAGAAACCAAACATTTATTTCGCTAACGCAGGATCTTCTAAGTACCAGTTGTGCAGAGGGTGATAGCACACACAGCGAAACCGGAACAGAAATTATCCGCGTCATTCCCCCCCCCCCCCCCCGTGGATATGTGCCACTCTCACACAGGCCAACAACAACAACAACAACAAAGCGACAGGGGGGGGGGGGGGGGACCTTTAATGCTGTCTCTACGACGAAAGAATTTAAAATGCCACAAAATGACTTCCACCCATTTTTCTGTCCACGGCGCCGAGTGGCTGTAAGCAGGAATGCCCACTCTCTACCGCGAGTCACCGCGATATGTATTTAAATAACACGCGCAGGCCTCCCTCCTATCGCGCTCCCCGAAGAGGACTATATACATTTGTCAGCGCGAATGATTTCGAGAGAGAAAAAATGGAAGGAGCTCGATAAGGCGGTCAGCAAATGCCGGTTCGGCAAGAATAACGGCTGTTTTCGGCGGCCGCTTTTCGATCGCTGTGTGAAATTTATGCTAAAGAAAAATAAGCACCTTCTCGGTCGAACATATATTTCCATCAAGGCTTCTCACGCGAAGAGGCGTTGCCCACGGCAATCTTCAATGGGTAAACAGGCAGAATCAAGCGTACTGCCCGTTAAAGTGCCAAAGAAAAGGTATCAGCTGGAAGCATTAATTTTTTATTTAAAAAAACTGAACTTTTTAAACGACCACTGTATAAACTTTCCTTCGTGGAATCATTGCTAGCTTTCTCGCTTATTAGCTTCAGTCATAACGGAAGCTACTCTCAACTCGTTAACCTGAGGCGTCAACCACAAATAAGCCGGTTACGAGTGTATCAGTAATTTTTCGACGTGTATTGTGGCACCCATTGTTTCCACGGTAACGCTTTTGTTTATTATTTCACCCACTTTACATAGTGCTTGCAAGAATAACTGTCTAATAGTCATAACTAACGTATATGCCAACACAGTCGTGCAAAAGGATCGTTTGCAAAGCGCTTAGATGCGGCTCCACGGCACTGTAACAAATTAAAATGAAAAGTGAAGTATAAAAACGGTTGGCATAGCAGGCTCGAAGGATTGTTATTAGTGTTGAAGGGAGCAGCTACTTTCATTTAAAATCCGGTGAATAGCTCTCTTTCCTCGAAGCAGAGAAGTTTACTATTTGAATGCACTTGCTGTAATTGCCCTCTAATCGAAGCTGATTAACCTTGGCGGCAGGGGATTCAGGAGAAAACAGCTTCGTCCAAGCAAACAAATTTGTTTTCATGCTGACAACATTTAGTGGGATAGTCGCTTTGACCCAACGCTGTGCACCTATCATAAGAGAGTTCTAGAATAGCGTATGAGTGCTTACGTACCCTATACGCAAGCATTTAGCGGGAGGTTACAGTGGAAATCGCATAAGCACATTTAGTTTATCGTATGCCATCCTGAACGTAACGATAGCGCAGGCCGCAGTGGCGCCATCCGGTGTTAAATTGTGAAAATATTTTTCGACACATTTTGCGCATTTAGCCAAGGTTATTCAAGTCGTATCGTGTAGATAGCCAGTTCCATGGCCAGTTAAGTCGAGTCAGGGCCCAATTTCTTATAGGTAATTGAACCGAGCAAGGTTTTTGATAACGTCATGTTGAGTTCTTTCGGGCCCTTCTGCCTACCGCCGAAACGACAAGGTTACCTTATCGTAAAAATCCAAATCAAGGCAATCCACAGTCGGCGTAGTCTTGTTAGGGTTACGAACTGCGGAATCGTTACACAGAATCGAAAATTGGGCAAGCTTATCCCTCATTCGCTGTGCTGCTGGCGAGGGGAGGCAAAGCGAATATCACATGTACCATTTAAAGGTAATGAATATGCCTAAAAACCCACTAACATTGACGAATTCTCTCCGAAGCTGGTGAGGTGGGCGCCGCCATCTTGACAACGCTATTTTTCTTAGCGTAAGCAAGAGAGCGCATGCTAAATTCGAAAAACAGCGTACGTAACGCGCACGTACGTTAAACCTCGATTTGGAATGTCGTTTGACGCATGCGCAGTACGCAGGACGCTATTTTATAGCCTTCGCTATCCTTTTTGCGTACGTCTGCGTACGTTATACTAAATGTATCTAATATACTTTATGCGCGACGACTTAAACAAATATCGGGTAAGGTTCTGAAAACCTGTCGCCATCTTTTCGCTAGGAATTAATTAGATGTCTACAACTACTCCGTCTCTTAATTAGAAGGCTCAGTCTCTCGAGGCATCAGCCGCTTCCTGTTTAAGAATTCATGTCTCCAGCGCTGAGCTGCTCGCTTGTTCATCGGAAGGGCGTTCACCGGACGCTGCAGACGTGAAAATAATCGCTGGTAATCTTAATGCTGCCCACCGCTCTCTGGTGTGAGACTTAATAATAACGTCATTTGTTACTGGCAGATTTGCAGAAACAGAAGAGTCTTACATTTACGGCATTCGCCCAGCAAAAAACAACAACAAATGTTTGTTTGTATGCTTCGTTGTAAAGGAAAGGAATAGGAAATGAATGTGCCTTTCGTTTCATTTATTGTATCGAGTTTTTATTGTTGCCATATACCACGAGCTGGGGAGATTAAAATGGCGAATATAACTAGAGGTTGGGGTTTTAGGTCTAAACCGAAAAAGAAACGATAAAAGCACGCCGAATTAAATTAGCGAAATTCAATTCTAACCGAAGAAGGTCAGTATTCTGTTGAGCTGTTTTGAGCTCTTGAGCACGAGTTACGCACAGTCAAATTTTAAAATTAACTACGTAAGTAGGGGAGCCAGATGCGTGATGAGACGGTGGTAGTGTGGCATAAGCAGCGCAGTTGTGCTATTTTCGGTATAAATCTGCATAATACACCGAGGAGCACCACTTCCTCGCAGCCTCTTGGCTAAGCACTGTTTGTTCACTATCATCACTCACTTAGAGTAGTTAGTCTATTACGTAGGTTTATCAACAGCATATAGTACACAGACACGAAACCATGCATTCCCTTCATGAAAAAAGGCATCATGCTGTGGCTATAGTGGAGACTGACCAGCACTTCCATCGCATCCATCAACCGCAGACCATGCGATGCCCCACCCTCTCGTACAATCCAGTACAACTGAACTATAACATGCCAGCCTTGTTCTTAGACGTAAACATCTACTTCCGTTTTTTTTTTTCTGTAGACTATCTCATTTAACTTGCGCCACTTTTTTTTATGACAATAGCAATTCCTCCTACAAGCACAGTTCCAAATACTACCGTTTGCTAGTTAATTAATAGTACATAAACTGTTTATGGTGAAACAACGCTCAGAGAGACTCTCACTCTTGACCGCACGGCCATTGCCACAATAAGTCTTCTAAAAAACTAGGCAAGTCAATCTCAAAAAATAGTATTCGCCGAAAAAAAAAGAAAATTGCGTTTTGAAATAAACGCCAAAAAGTTCACCGAATTTTCAAGAATCATATAATAGTAATCGTCATTTGGATCAGTTGAATCACATGATATAGTTAGAATGCCTGGGATGATGCGGTCATTGCATGGTCTTTCCATCTTGCCGGCGAAGCACACCCCGGCAAAACGTCCAATCTGATTGAAAAAAACACTCTCACACACCAGAAATTTCTTTTGGCATTAGTCGTAAGCGCACTATGTTATGATGCTTCTCTTTAAGGGCACTGTCAGACAGCTCAACAACCATTCCTTTTGACGCCGGGGCCGCCTTATCGCCACGCAGGTTCCTGCAGTGTCTACATTCATCTAAGAAGCATGATTCATGACGTCCGAAAATCTACAGCGTCTGTGTAAAGACACGCTATTCTTTTCCCCAGCGCGGATAGGTCGTCTCCAGTGTTGGCAGAATTCTTTGTTGTTTTGAGAGCTTTTCGCATGTGGCTTTTTCACGCAAGTCACCGGCAACGCTTTGCAACGAAATTAAAAGTTCAGTGCTTGTTCCGGTAGAGCGCAGGTAAATCTCTAATAAAGGAACAAAGCCTAAACTTATTGTGAGACGCATAAAAAGGTCCTTTGACAAAAAATGTTGGGCTCAATTTTCCAGTCTAATGCACGTTTTTCTCCTGTATTAACACGTAACTTAAAACACGCAACTTGACTATCATTGGTCATGTGTTGCGAAAATTCCTCAGAGGCACTTGACAACAGTGCATATAATTGGGCTAGTTGGAACAGATTAGATAACAGGATTAGAGTAGCATGTTGACAAGCGACACACCGATGGACATACTGGTTCTTTCGCACTTCGCACCGCGACATCCTGCGCTAGATTCTACCTCCACGCTTTTTACGGCGCCTTTTAGTATGCCCTCACGTGGGGTGGGGGGGGGGGGGGGGCGTGTTTCTCTAACGAACTCGCTTTACCAACCCACAAAGCCACCATTTTCTGGTCATTTAACTTGCATTTCTTCACGCACGGCGAACGCATAAAGTGCATCATTAAGTCAGCAGGATTTAACGAACGAAGCCAGAAGCAACGCAAATCAATGGAGTCCCTCCTCGTTCTATCACACTTCTTTCTTTGGCTTCTTTCTCTCCGTCCTCGCAGTCCTCAGCCTCGCCGCAAGGACGTGGCATCGTAGCGGCAACAACATTATTGCTGCAGCAATCTTGCCAAGGCGGCTCGCATGGCAGTAATAGGGAGGCCGACGTCCCTTTTCCCCATGCTTTTCGCGTTGCATTTTGCATGAGTTGGGGCTCTTGGTACGCGACATTTTCCTTTCGCCACCGTGTAGTCTAGCTCGGGTCAAGTATCTCCCTTCCTCGCTGCTGATGCACGATATCCACCGTCGGATAGGCGCCGACAAAGCATCCAGCTTATTTTGCTTTTATTTTCCTTCCTGACGTCGCTCAAGTGCGAATTGCTGCAGAGGCTGCCGCCGCAGAGCCAGGGCTTCAGTCAGTGAACATCACTGAGCCTTCTTTAAGCCTATGCGCATGGGATAAGAATTTTTTTTTTACCTTATGTGTGCGTGTTCCCAGCTGCGAGACCGCATGAAGGTGCCTACCTCTTAGTGCAACGAAGCAGAGATCACAGCATCAGCCGCGCCTTTACGAAAACACAGTTACACTAGATTACCACAAAAATGTGCGTCCACGTGCTGGTTTTCATCAGCGACGTATACGTCTATTGGATCTACACGCCAGCGGGCGGGCCCGCAAAACGTGCAGAGCATAACGCGAAGCAATTCGTCCTAGCCACTGGTCAGATCACAAATAAACCGGAGTGCAGTCTATCTGCGTGGAAATGCTTGCGGAATAAACCGTAAACTCACCCCCCCCCCCCCCCCTTCATTTCTGGCTCCCAAACGCTGTTGCAGTTTTCTTGATGTAGCCGAAATATAGCCTGGGGTCATTTTTGTGGGAGCCGAGGCATTGCTGGCAGCAAAAAAAAAAAAAATGGTGAAGAGAACTGAATTCCACTTGGAGTCCATACCTCTCATATATTGCCGTTGGAATGCCTACCCGATTGCGGACAGCTGTTAGTACATTTTTCTTCTCGTGTCACACCGTCTTTAAGCGATGTTTATTTTCTCAGGGTATAAAGGGGTATGTAAAGACGGAAGGAAGAAAACGATGCTAAAGTAAATTAAAAAAAGTGTCGCCGTTGTTATTAAGTCGAGAGGTGAGTAGTGATAAGATCTCTGCATCAAAACAGAATATGATGAAGGACTGTTCGGCTAGATTAAATAAATGAATAAATAACACGAAAATCATTTCCGGCTGTTGGCTATGAATTGCGTCATATCTCTATTATATGATGATATTGTTAGTACTGGGCAGAATTCAAAAGGGACATTGGCCAAGCTTTTATGAACGCCGTGCTTTGACATCGGATATCTGTGGACAAAATGATTCCCTTAATATTCTCGTTCGAGCCTCCGTACGGGGTCCGGATCAATAACCACAATTCAAATTGGCGCACTGCCAAACATCCATTTTTCTAATCATCTTATCCCGTCTACGGTAATACGTTAGCGCAACACAGGAAGAACACGTGAGAGGCAGATAGGATGATGCGCTACTTACAACCGGTTCTTTTATTGAAGGATACACGTAATATATAGGTACACTGTCACACTACCTATCAGCTCCAGCATGCGTCAAAGGTTGTACACATTCATCTGCCTTTTGTATAAGATTGAAGAAGTATTTTAGAAAGATTTTCCTGAGTTAAAAAGCATCTACCTTCTTGTATAAGACTGAAGAATTCTTTTCAGAAAGATTTGCGTGAGTAAAGATGCATCTGTTTCCTAGTGTAAGATTGAAGAAGGCGTTTAGAAAGATTTACCTGGATGAAGAAAACGTCTACTGGTGTCTTTTATGCGGTGGTCTCAAGTGTCCAAGAGTGCAGCTCACGAAGTCATTTCCGAAGGGTTAATCTTGTTTTATGTGTGCTTTCCTGCTTTACCTTTTTAATAGAATTTTATTTCGTTATTGCCTAGAAAGACTTCCCTGGATAAAAAAACAAGTCTACTGGTGTCTTTTATGCAGTGGTTTCAAGTGTTCAGCGCACCAAGTCATTTCCGAACGGTTTATGTTGTTGTTTGTGTCTTTCCGGTTCTAACTTTTTACCGAAATTTCATTTCGTTATCACCTAGAAAGATTTCCCTGGATAAAGAACAAGTCTACTGGTGTCTTTTATGCGGTGGTCTCAAGTGCTCAGCGCACCAAGTCATTTCCGAAGGGCTTATGTTGGTTCCTGTGGTTTTTTTCCCGGTTTTAACTTTTTAATGCAATTTCATTCCGTTATATAGAAAGATTTTCCTGGATAAAGAACAAGTCTACTGGTGTCTTTTATGCGGTGATCTGAAGTGTTCAGCGCACGAAGTCATTTCCTAAGGGTTTATGCTGTTTCCTGTGTTTTCCCGGTTTAAAGTTTTCAATGCAATTTCATTTCGTTACCGTCCTTTCAAGTTCCATTATACCACATTACTTTGAACTTTTCCACCGCGTGCCATTTTGGCTTTTTCTTTTCTTTCCATGAATAAACAGTTGCCTTTATCATTTTTAACCCACCACATATTACAGATGTTTCCCTTTATCGGTTTATGACGTATACTGCAGCTTTTGACGCATACTGTAGCTGTTAGCATGTGTGACGGTGTACAGGGTTGGTCAAAAGTGCCCAGGCCATGGTGTTTGCTTTTCAGCCGCATGCCCTGCCACTTATGATAGCAGTAAACCTATCAAGGTTCTCAGAGGTGAGAATGAGACTTCTCATTTCCTCTATAGAGATATTGGGGCTTCGGGGGTTTTATAACTGCCCGACTATAGCGCCTGAAAGCAGACCCCGTGGCTTGCAAACTTTTGACCGACGCTGTACCTATATATTACATGTGGCCTTGAATAAAAGAACCAACTGTAAGCAGCGCGCCGTCCAGTCTGCGTCCCTCGGGTTCGTCGTGTGTTGCGCTATAACTTGTTACCGAAGAAAATGCACCAACTAGCCCAGCCCCAAGACTTTGCCTGAGTACCTTATCCCTTCAACACTCATTCGACCGGACCCAAACAAGCCTGCCTGTTTCAGCTTGCCACACACGTTTCTGCCTGGATGATGTTCACTATGCCACATAATACATAGTAATGGAGCACTGTACCCATGTTTATATTATCGGAGTTGAGGGTTTTTATATGTTATGCGATACCCTACATCTGAGCATCACGCCGCCGCAGCGACCGCTGGTGTCACACTTTGCCACCTGCCAAGAACACGGAAGAGCCAGCTGCGACCTGCCAACTGCTACCAGCAGTTTCAGACATCTAGAACTGCAGATCTGCCAAATGCAGCGATAACGTAATCTGTGTTTCTACCATGGCGGTATGCAGCTATGGGTGTATGTGTGACAATCGAATGCAACTGAGTAGTGAAGCAATATTTTAAACTGCTCGAAGGCAATCATGTTCACTCGTGACAATACAGATGGATTAATGAGAAGAAGGCTTGTGAGCCTTTCTTTCTTCTAGTACTTTCAAGTTCGGTGCATTTCATTCATGTTCGATGCACCTGCCTTGCAGACACGACCATCGCCGTCGGCCTCAGATTGTCGTCCGCATTACACAAACCTTGTAAATTATTTAGCGTGTAAATTATATTTCTGAAGGTCCGAGTAGATTCTGAGCATCTGTCAGCTTATGATTAAGGAATGCTATATTTTAAACGGCGTGGAAGGTTGGTTTTAAAGAGCAGCTATTGAAAACGTTCGAAGGGTTTCCTAAATTTCGTAAAAAGCGTATTTTCGCTTGCCTGTGCACTCTGTAGGAAACCAAGAACACCTTCGAGGAAGCTCAGCAAACAGCACAACATACAATACCTGCGCTTGACGCACAGCTATGCATTAAATGCGCTAGCATTAGTAGAATCATTATGGGCAAAATCCTGGCGTCGTTCGTGGTTTGAAAACACGGCTTAAGAAACTTAAAAACTCAGAGCCACCACCGAAGAGGAAAATTGATTTTCCATCTGATCATCTGATTTTAACTAATTGAACAAAATGCAAATAACTGTGCTGTCAAATAGACGCTTTCAGTACTATTGGTCTCCGCGAATACTCTTCGTAAGTCGTATTTATAATGCTAGCGGATGCCCATCCGCCTCAATAGCAATCACGCCTGTGAGTTTTTCTTTTCATTTTCGGTGGATTTATTCATTCCTCGTACAATGACGTCGAGCTTAATGCAGGTCATCGTTTTGACATACAGAAAAGTAAGCGGACGTTCGAAACCAAACCCATGTAAACCATGTCGTGCAATCATGAAGTGCAAACGATTTGTAGCCTCGCACGAGATCTGGGTGTTCACACCTCTCCAGCGCTAATCACTCCAACCAGGCACCTGCACTCGTTTAAGTTTAGCACACGTGCGTAAAATATGGCCTGCACACATGAGCTCCCCAAAAGTAGTAACGTCAACAAGGCCGAAAAGAGGGCCATCATGGAGGAGGCAGCAAGACGAGTGTCGCCAGCGCTTCTGCTTTGCCTTTCCTACAAACTTGCCCGCACTCTGCCCTGATGGATGCCGCCTCCGTCGACAACCAATTTTTCAGACACCCAGATTAACGCCTTGCTGCTGTGAATGAAAGCAGTTTGAAAGGTGCATCTTGCCCCTCCTGTGCGGTGTTATCAAATTTTCAAGAAGCTCTTCTGCAATCTGTCCGCTTAGAAGAGTGGCGTACGTCTTTTTTATTTCGCTTCATAGCAGGAAATTGTTTTTCGTTCTGGTGGGTGACGCTACAGCAAAACGACGTAGTGAAGAAGTAGAGTGAGTGAGTGAAATAGTGAGAGAGGAAGTTAGTAAGTGTTCTTTAGTCTGTGTGTGTGCGTTGTGTGCGTTGCGCGCGTTTTGTTAGTATATGAGAGTTGTGTGTGTGGTGCGTGTGTGTGTTGTGTATGTGTTGTTCGTGTGTTCTGCGTGTGTTGTGTTCGTTGCGCGCGCCGGTGTGTGTGCGTGTGCGTGTGCGTGTGTGTGTGTGTGTGTGTGTGTGTGTGTGTGTGTGTGTGTGTGTGTGTGTGTGTGTGTGTGTGTGTGTGTGTGTGTGTGTGTGTGTGTGTGTGTGTGTGTGTGTGTGTGTGTGTGTGCGTGCGTGCGTACGTGCGTGCGTGCGTGCGTGCGTGCGTGCGTGCGTGCGTGCGTGTTACTGATTTATTTATCTGGGACCATTTGACACCTTTTCCATGGCCATTCATTTTACTTTTGCACACAATCTTTTGACACAAACCATGACAGCCTGCCCCCTCCGCCTTGTAAGAAGTTTCGGACACCAATGGCCTCTATAAGTGTGAGTGAAGTCTCAGAAAGGCTTTGGCACCAAATGAACGTCATGAAAGACTTGGCTAATGAAGCAATAAGTTAACTGAATTACACTAGCCCACCCGACGTCTGTCGACTGGAGTCTCTCCGAAAGCACAACATAACGCTGCCGCGGTCGGGCCTGACCAGCAAAAAAGTCCTGAGGTGTGTGTGGGGCCGCTTAGAAGAAACGTTCACACTTGACACAACAATGTGCCGAAAGCCGGCCGTCGGTTGCTCTGATGTCATCTTCGAATCATTAAGAAAGTTTTCTTCATGACGTACCGAGAACAATTTTTGTTGAACTGCGAAGTTTCTTCAGCCATACATTCACAGCTGTGTAGATTTCTTTTTTAGTCGTATGGATGCGGCTGAGCAGATACCTATTAGCAATTACTCCCTTATTAGCCTCCTGCTTGTTAAACATATCTTGTCTCAAAAATTGTAGAGCCCGGGCTGTTCTTGAGATGTCAGCAGGGTAAGGTTCATCCTTCTACCTGGCGCACTTTACTTTTATGCAGCAGAGAAAATTAACGAGCATATTGAGTATTTCTTGGTGTCAGTCGAAAGTAATGTAACATCCCCACTGACAATCGCATCAAGAAATCTTCGTTAGTTAGAGTTTAAATTTAAATTCGTTCGTCGCAGAGAGCAACACCCAGTGCTGCTAATACCTTAGGTAAGTATACCTTAGGTTTACACGCACCCTAAATGAAAACTCTAGAAAATATCAAAATAATCTGCCAAGAAAGGGTAACTGTGAAAATTTACCTCGATTTCTAATTCAAATTTTGTGAGCTTAGAATCCGGATTTTAATGCGATGTTAAGAGAGAAGATGTAACGAAGCATAAGCAAATAGGGCGTTTACGAAGATGGGCTACAGTCGCACTCCCACTGCGTGGAACTGACGCGATAAATGCGTACAAAACACAAAGCCTCATACGTAACAACTTCCCCTATTTTTTTTCTTACCTGCACAATTTGGCAGCATACTCGTCAAAGGCTTCACGAAGTTCGAAGCAAAAGAGGACGCGTTTTCTGCACAGGCTCCAGTAATCATCAGACTATAAGTGAACTGTACACTGTCAAAGGCAGTTGACAGAAACCGGCAGCTCATCATTAACTGCAGGGTCGAACCGGAGGAATAGTGTTAGGTAAGATGACCAAGAAAAGTTTTGCCCTCGCATTTTGCTGTCTCGACGAGTGACGCGGGAAGATGTACTCTCATTAATGAAGCCCCAAATGAAGCGAAAATGAAGAAGCGGAGTGTTGAGTTTTGAAGAGTGCTGTCTAAATAGATGGCACGTGTGCTGACACACCAAACTTTGCGCCAATTATTCAGCACCTGAGCTACACGCCAAACACCTTCATAAATTTTACCAACGCCGATTACAACAAGGGATGTCTGAATATTTTCAAGGGCATCGGTTCCTACCTCTCCTCTCTTTGCCGACCAGCTCAATAACAAGTACATCCTTACGTAATTTTGTACCGGTCAAAATGTGTTAATTAATTTCTAAATGCGCTTTAAAACTTTACAATTTCGATGCGCAAGAGTAGAATGGTTTGGTTACAATCTTCTGAGTAATCTCGTTCCTTAGTGAGCCGTAGAGCCAAATGTCAGTCATCATGGCGGCGTGCTCGTCGTCTGTTTGTGATCAGGGGAGATGACGCTATTGCTGCAAGAAATTTATTTCTGGGGAAGTAATCTTTACCCTTATCACCGAGAAATATTAAACGCAAACATCGTAACGTCAACAAGAATAGCGCCAAGGAAGCAAACAGAATGGGAAGATAGTACGTTTTCCCGTCACTAGTAGCCTGGACCAACAGTACTCAATCTCTCTTATTGTGGAATACTTACGCACACCAAAGAACTCACGGCTGATTGCGTGGCAGCTGCTGGAGCCCCAGTCAGTTATACATGCTGAGCACGTTTCAAGGTGGTTTGTCTGTTACGTGTGCTTCGAATTCTCCGTGCGCCGCCACCCTACACGCATCCCTGTCGCACACTCACACGCCGTCTTAACTGATAGCTGCCAACAACTCTACTGGTATCCTTCAATGTATCGCTTTATTTGCGTCTCGTAATTTTTTTGCTTTTAGAGAATTAACGCGCATAACTAATTACGTTACAATATTTCTCCCCCTCGTATTTGGCTCATTAAAGATTAAGGCCCTTACCTTCCCTCACTTCTGAGAGTAAGTGAAAAATCACGGTTTTTAGGATTTTTCGTGAAATTGTATGTTAGCAGCGACACACTTTTTCTATGGTATTGTGTTTTTTCACGTCCCCACGAATCATAGAATGATAATAAGCTCATTTGTTAAATCGTGTGAACACTCCTGAAAGTAGAACCAGGTAAGAACAATGTTCTACCCAAGCCTTAACATGCTTGCTATCTCATCCACTCAAGTACGCTGGCGCGCGATGCAATGCGCCTCTGGCAGCAACGCGCTCACATGCTTATATGGGGAATAATTACGTTAATGACGCCTCTGTAAAGGATCACTCTCTTTTTTGCACGAATATATAACGCGAATTATTTGCTTAAATCGTCTGCTGCAGAAATTGAGAAGCTACAAAAGAGCGAAGGTGGTGTAAACCGATGGGAAAAAAAAGAGGACAGTGAAAGAGACCTGAGGAGTGCGAAATAGACTAAAGGGCGAACGTGCACGGAAATGTGCAGTACGGAACAAGAAGTAGCAGCACAGTGACCACTTTTGCAAAGGCTTCCGGCGGAATACTGCCTTCTTTTTTCTCAATTCACTCCCTTCAGAAATGTCCGCCGCAAAAAATTCTGCCTATGCCACTAAGCCGCAGCTTCTACCACTATAACGACTACTGCTACCACCCTCACAGTGCTTGTATGCCTAACTAGTGTCGCACTACAGCAGCGTCTCACCGAATGCGACAGTATCCTTTAGGGATCCTTCTAGCCTTGGTGCTTCCAGTTCCCGATAGGCTGCGTTTATTCCGGCAGTGTTCACATACATGTAGACCCAATACGAAAGGTATTGCAGTGTAAGCATTCAACCAATGATTAATACTCTCTAAGCATAGTTGTAAAGCGCACTTTTTCGAGTTTTCTAAGTACGAGGGGAGTAGAGAGGTTATCTACACATTTAGTTCTACTCTTTATTTGCATATAGGTAGGCGTACAGAGGGCATATAAATTTCTACTTACTTTCTTGCATTTTTAATGCACTTTCGTACACCGGACTGCAAGCTTACGTATTATTTCTAAGAAGAATGTTTTGCCACAAGTAATGCCACTTGTGCACCGCTCCCCGCATGTGCTTGCAACGCGCTCCTGCGACGCATGAGCAGGAAGACTACCGTCATACTTCCGTCTGCGCACGCAAGCGTTGAGTTGGTACGCGTGCGGAATCTTTTTTCTTTTTCTTTTTCGTTTTCTTTTCCTTTTTTCTCTTTTTCTTCTTCTTCTTCTTCTTCTTCTTCTTCTTCTTCTTCTTTTTCTTTTTTTTCTTTTTCTTCTTCTTCTTCTTCTTCTTTTTCTTCTTCTTTTCTTTTTCTTCTTCTTTTCTTTTTCTTCTCCTTCTTCTTCTTCTTTTTCTTTTCCTTCTTCTTTTCTTTTTCTTCTTCTTTTCTTTTTCTTTTCCTTCTTCTTCTTAGTAAGCATCCCTCAGTCGCGTCATCTTCCTTGCCTGCTCCGCTAGCAGTTTGTACCAAGGAGAAACAACGATCTGTAATCGGATTTCCTTGCTCGGAAGTTGTGAAAGGGGTTAAATTCGTCATAGACTTTTATGATACTAGAACACCCTGTCTACAGTCCAGATCTCGCTCCCTCCGACTTTGATCTGTTTGAGCCGCTCAAGGATGCTTTGCAAGATCGTCGATTTTCCAGAAACCTAGACCTGCGGGAAGCGCTGCAAAAGTGGCTTCACGACCAACCAAAAACCTTCTTGGAAGCAATAAGCGAGCTTACGGCCCGATATACTACGTGCGCTGAAAAAGGAGGACACAAAGCAGAAAAATCATGTGCTATCGCGCTCAATAAGGTTTGGAACGCAAACGAAGTGAGTCAAGTAAGCTTTTCGCTTTACAGTAAATTAGTTATTCTTCACATACATCATACAGGCTGCACGACGATTCAGTGTACCTTGTTCTGTGCATAGACTATTAAATGCATCAATGCTCAGCACTATAGGGCTCGCACTGCTTCGTGAACTGAACTCCAGCCACAGAGGTAGAGAGAGGTTGAGGTCGTTGCAGTCTACAGGCGGGATTAGTCTTGCAGGATTCTGCCAGAAATGGCTCCACCGTAGTGACACTTAAATATTAAATAAGGTTCACTAATTAGGCACGTACGTACCTGAGACCTGGCCGGTCTGCATCGCTATACGCCTAATAGTGAATAGGCAACTCCTGCTGTCACCATCTCCAGTCCAGATCTGAGTGCTGGATCTCGTGCATTGCAGCACATTGTGGGTACCTACCCGAAATAAATTGTATAACGCAAAGTGCAGATGATATTTAATTACTGTTGTAGTTTTCCTGTGGACGTACAACAATCACAAGCCATTTTCAACCCAAGTTCATGAGCAGCAACAGAATTCGTTCTTGCGCGCAAACTGACTGTTCTCTATATACCGGAACTGCTTACACTTAGTTTTCATTATCAGCCACGTTGTGTTCACTGCAGGACAAACAGGTCATCGCGACGTGCACCGTTTTCATCATCATAATCTCTACCGCCACCATCATCAGTAGCATCATCATTCCTGAAGGACAAAGGCATCGCCCAAAAATCTCCAATTACCCCAGCCCTGCATCATCGACGCGCGTTCTGTGCCGGCAAATTATGTAATCCCGCTTCCTCCTCTAGCTCTCTCTCGCCACCTGCTAAGTTCTCACGCCCTCGAAATCTACCCTTCTGCCAAAACAAATAATCGGCGAAGGAGCGACGAACTCAAGGCCTTGCTGCGCCGTTTGAAGCCTTTGAAGCAGGTTATTTATTGTTTCGGCGGTACTAGCAATCGACACCGGTCGGCAGTGATCCCGCCACGCGTGTTTGCGCCTGTGCTTCTGCGATCAATGGCGACGAGTGTAGTAGCCGGGCACCGCTGTATCCTCGATCAGCAGCCCCAGCACAACCGTACATTTCGCTGCTTGTGTGATGCTGGCGACAAGTGCAGTTCTGCCTATCCCGAAGCTTTGTCGACGCAAAGAGCAATTGTCCACATTAATAAAACTAATTTCGAGAGTAATTAAATTATTTCAGCTAGAAATTAGGGCTCCATATTTCATTGAATCATTGAATCACTAGGCCAGAAAGTTATACTACATTGCAGAGTGCTGAAAAAGAAATTAGTTTACTGCAACTGCAATTCGATTTACTGCTGTGTCTGCGAGAGTGTGCCAAAGCGCGGTGCTCTTTTGGCGTGAACCGCTTGCGCCTCGCACTGAGACGATTGCTCTGCGTCCTGCGAGTTATGGAATACGCTGCACCTCATCTCGCCGCCGAATAATTTCCCTTTTGTCTTTAACGCCGGCCGAGTGGCACATTCAAAGGGTCTCTACACTCCATTCTTTGACGGCGCGGCATCCTCTGGGAGCCATCCTTTCCCGTGAGCAGTGCAAGCATGCCGAGAGTTTAAAAGAGGGAATTCACTCATAAAGGAAGGCAGAAATGTTGGCCTGTACAGAGAACAGGGACAGGGGGAACAAGGGAGGCTCATGATAGGTGACGATATGGACAGAGGAGAGTTCTGCAAGCTGCATGCTCAGGTTGAGCGTAATCTGTGCCAGGCATGCAGTCACCGACCCGTCATGCGGGAATTGCGCGGAATCTTTTCCACGTGCCTTCACTTTTGAAAGTCGCCTTTTCGTTTCTCGGCTCACCGTGGCAGCCGAGTTGCTATGATGTCAGGCTGCTGTGCCCAAGTTCGTGGGATCGATCCCGACTGTGGCAGCTGCCTTTCTACAGACAGCAATTGCAAAAATTTCCACTTAGAGAGAAATCAATGAAAGCTAAGAGCCCAGATGGTCGAAATCAAGCTGGAGCCCAATATTAGGGTAGAGCCCTCCATTAGGGGAGCTTTCCATTACCCATGATGCAGCTTTGGAGCGTAAAAATCAATCACTCAATGAACCACTTCATCGATCAATCAATCAATATTTCGTCATGAAAACTGGCAGATGCGGTACCTTTGTTTTTTATGAAGCAGCGGAAGCTTTATGATATGAAACAAAAAGATCATGAGAAACGCGGTAATGCATCCGACTCAGAAGACGCCCTTTCAATGCTCTTCTAAATATTGAACGCGTTGCATGCTTTTGGCTACTTAGGATTCCTCTTGCGAATTGCTCAGCACAAACGGCAGACGCATTTCATACAAGTAAAAGCTCACATTTAATATGCAGGTCTGTACATATCGTGCTATAATATTGACTTCATGTGAAGCGTGACTGGAATTTCTCATACCTTTGTAAGCTCAAGAGTCAGGTCAAATAACGTAATGCGCTGCCGTTCAAGTATGTATAATACGTACCGGATGAGGAGTGCGCGGTCTCCGCCTCTGAGATCTTGGTAAATCCCAAACTAAAAAATCGTACATCGTTTCTTTCTGCCTCGTCAAAGAAGCAGAAAAAGGCATAAATTTTCCATAGAGCCAGTATCATCGTCATTTCGAGTGCACCTCAATTTGCTCTAGAATATTTCTGTGCTCACAACTTTTACGCAGCTGGATAGCACAAAAGATAGTGCTAAAACTAATCTTGTAACCGTAGGTTCCGTTAGCTTGAGTTAGGCAGACGCTCGACAGAGAATACTGCAAAAACCAGGTATCTGTTCACGGCTCTGTGTTGGCGCACCACCATCAGGCAACGAGCATTTTCAATGAAGTACTAATCAGCGGTTTTGTGAGCGTGCAAACAGCGAACTCTCGCGCCTTCATATTGAGCTCGCCTTGTAAGGACTACTGAAACGCCTAGATCTTTCTTTCAATTTTTCTTTCTCTCTCTTTTTTCTTTCTTTCCTTCTTTCTTCCACCCTCTCTTCCTCTCTTTCCTCCTTCATTGATTCCTTCGTTTGGTCTTTCCTTTCTTTTTTTCTGTTTACCTTCATTACTTCCGTCCTTTAATTTTGTCCTCTCCTCGTCATTCAAAATGTTCTCTCTTTCCTTCCTTTCTTCTCTAGTGTCTTTCTTTACTTTTTCCTTTCTTCAAACTCACTATTGATTTATTCAGATGATTACCACAGATGCTGGCTTCTTGCTTTTTTCTTTCTAGTAGATACACTCAAATATCTAAGCCTACTTTGCGTGTCCGGAAACCCGTCCCATTTTTGTTGGCGCATTTATCCGCTCGTTTTATTTGTACCCAGGCAACCGAAGCTTCGTGGCAGCTCAACCAACCCTTTTGCCGCGGGCCCAGCAATAGTCCGCATTAATAATGGAAGAACACATCCTTGCAATAAAGGCAAAGAAAAATAAATACGCACGAAAATTTCCGTACGTTCGAGTTCCAGTTCTTGAGATTCCGACGGGGCGGTGTCAACACGAATTCGTTTCATCTTTGTTTACTCAACACGTTACGCGTTGTGTTTCGTTGCCTCAGTTTCCTGCGGTGCTTAGGAATGTAAGCTCTGATTTCCGCGCCGGAAGCACTTTGTATCACCTCTGAAACGTAGACCGGATCGAGAGGGTTCAAAGTGAAGTGCACTCGGCTTCAACGCCAGATTGCGCCCGTCGGATGTTTTCTATAGTGCTGTTCAAGGCTCAGGCCTGTTTTTTTTTCTTTTAGTGCTTGCTTTTATCACAGTGGTCTTGCATGAATTCACCTCTTTTGTACTGCTTTATTTTTGTTATTATTTTAGCACCTCCGACGTCTCTATTGACAAGGCTGACGATACAGAGCTTTTTAAATGCGAATGTCAAAAGCTGCTTCGTATTTCACGCCTGAAAGCCAAAGTCTTTTACGAAACGTGTGCAGAGAGCACGGGGAATCGAAAACATTCGGGGCCCACAGTGAGAATATAATAAACTTAAGCCAAATAAATAATAAACAACTGTGTTTTCGCACGTATGCGCAGTTCAAAAAAATAAAGCAAATGCCGCAGACCTATTTCTCAGATTATATAACCTGAGCAATGCGGAAACTCGGTTTCTTTTTTATTATCATTATTCCCTTCGCAAGGAAGTGCGGTATGGTATAGGGTGTTTAACGTCCCAAATGACACGGGCTTTAAAGGATGCCGTAGCGACGGTTGTGGGATTATCTTCGACCTCCTGGGCTTCTTTATTGTGCACTGACATCGCACAGTACACGGCTTCCTTGCGTTCCACCTCCATATAAACGCGGCCGCCGCGGCCGGAATCCAACCCGCGTCCTCGAGCTCAGCCGCCGACCGCCTTGACCACTGGAACACCGCGGCGGGGCCTTTGCAAGGAAGAGTTAGACAAAGCGTTCGAAGCAGCGCAGAGGCAGTTCAGTCCTTTTTTCTTTAGTTGGACATTTTTCTCTGCATTTGTAGTTGTGCGTTTGAATGTGAGGACAAATGAACATCTCTATATAGCAACTTAACAAGAGTAATACTGTGTGCTGTCTCCGCCTGGTGCGGCACCTGCGCTCTGTTTTAGAACGAAACCTCTACGTCACGAGCAAAGCTGCAAAGTCAGGGTCATCGCTGAAGCCTTGACCTCATGAATAGACAAATGAAAGAAATATTGCCGCGACTGGTTTTCGAACCCGCGACGGCGCGAACAGATCAGCTTCGCTGGCCACTGCTCGAGAGCGCTATGTTATCGCTGCCTGCAGCCGGTCACGCCTGTTGGTAAACTGTAACACACTCTCGCACTGTGCACCGCACGTCGTCTTCAACAACTTCCATCTGCGGCGCGAAGAGATAAGATCAGCTAAACCTCGACCAGAGGTTAAGTTGAGTCTAATATCGTCGCCAGATGTGTCTACGACCCATCAAAGCAAAACCGTGAGGAAATCAGGCTGAACACAAGCTTTCACACGTCTGCTTGGTTTAACTACTTTAAAACCCTGCCATTTTTTTCCTTTGACTATCGTGCACAACTGGTGACATGTCTTGAACACATGGTATCTGTGCTAAACTGGTCCTCCGAAGACGCATATAGGTTCGCTTCACTTTTTCGGCACCTGGATGCTTAACGACGAAGAGCCAAGGTTGCCTGACGAAGAAAGCTTATTTATTTATTTCTCTGTTGTCTTATTTGTCGTTTACTTCTTTACTTCGTAACGCTGTAGGCCAATCAGCTGCATGTTCAGGTGCAATGTGAAACGCGGGAAAAAAAGAACTAGAACTGCCTACAAGGAAGTAATCATCGCAAACAACCATTATAAACATTACAGGATTGCATTAGCGCTTAAAAGACGACACAGAAGTATGGACACAGTCCGTTTTTCTATGTTCAACATAGGACTCGACTGCTATGTTCAGCATAGAAAGGCTAACTATATTCCCATTTCTGTTTTGTCTTTTAAGCGTTTTTGCAACCCTGTAATTCACAACTAACAGCCCGAACGCTGCTTGCTGCTGCATTTGTAAACAGCTGCCATGTTTTTTTTTCTGGAACAGAAACCAAACAGACTAAAACACACTGGAAAAAAAAAACATTCACAATAGAGAGAAATAACGATAGAGAGAGGGAAAAATGCTATCAGAATTTTGCCTTCGAGGGTGGCCCTCTCAATTCGCAAGTCTAATGCTGGCTACGATAGCCCGCAGATAGGCTAGTTCAAGTAACTCTCATGTAGTTTATTTAGTAAATAACTAAGGGAATAAATTTGACAAAATGATTAAGAGAGAAAATCGGCCGCCTGAAAGAAGCCCCATTTTAAGCAAATAGTTACCACACATGTGGACAGATGCAACAATCAAGGAACAGAGTGCATAATTTGGAAGTGTTGCAGGGGCTGTCACGTTTCCGGCGAAGCTAGAGATGGTACCAGTGCTGGCGTAACTGACGTTGTGTTCGTGTCCACAGATTTTAGGGAAAAATTAAGCGACCCATCCTCATTTGCAACTGTGAAGTAAGAATTCTATTGTCGGCCTTTAGTTATGGAATGATGCTGATATGTTTTTTTTATTCTTACTGGATAAATAAATCTTACTGACTTAATGTTAGCCATTCATACTAGTACATCTCTTTCTGATCCGGAATTATAAAGGAATGTTTCAGCTTAAATCAGCTAAACATGCATACGCTGGTGCCCTAAGCAGAACACGAACCCCGCTTAGCTTTCACCTCGTTTACTCGTTACTTTCACTCATTCATTCTTCAGCTAGCCAATACGCACGTGGTACAACGAAAGTCTCACCATGACATTCTAAGGAGCCGTAAAGTCGTCCGTAGAAGTGACATCGAGGCTAACTGGCAAGTTATTGTCATCCTGACAATAAAAAAAAGAACACGTTCAACAAGGCCTATAGGCTGCAAGGACGAGCTCTTGCAGCGCCTGTCCCTTCGACTTTTGTAACTTTTTCATTGTAACCGCTCGTTAATTTTCAACGGTCTAAAGTTAAACGTTGGATGGTTTGTGGGATTTATTGACTCCTAGAAAAGTGCCACATGCGTCACTGCAACACAGACAACAATGCAGCCGAGCGCGAGCGCGGTTACGCTAATGAGTAAGTTGTTTCAGTGGAGGCAGTGATTGAACTTTCCATCGTTGCGGGGGGGGGGGGGGGGGGGGAGGGGGGGGGGGACGGCATTGTGTGCTGCGCTGTAGCCATCGAACCATACAGTGATGTCATTGCCCGACTTGCAACGTAACCCTGGCGCTCCCTTAACCAGAAGAACAAGAGCCTTTTGTCACGCCGGAAACTGATCAGGTTTTCCGAAGACACCACTCCAGTGTCTGCTCTAATGAGCTCTTAGCGGTGTCACGACTCTGGCGCAAAAAAAAATGCCTCTACAGCCTCGGCATACACAAAGGCGTCACAATACAGTAGGTCGCATCACTTACACAGTTCACTGTATCGTCTCTCAGCTGCACGCTCTCCTTATTTCTGTCTCTTTCCACTCCTCCTCTCCCCAGTCTGTAGATGAGACACCGGAAATCAGAGTCATTGAAGTCAAAGCAGAGCGTCGCATGACACCAGATGTCCTTTTATGCAGTATAGGGTGTATGCATTCTTATCTGCGCGAAAACTTAGATCTGCAAGAGAGGATCTCTTCGCAAGATGTTCCTTCTTAGCTGTTTACTGGGGATTGGTTTTAGACTGACGTCTAACACTTGCGTTCTTTACTAGCACTCGCTCTCTGCTTTCTGTCTAATCGATAAGCCGTTCGTGTCTAGATGACGTTACGACTTCTTTGGACGGTCTAGGTTTCTGTAGGTCGTGTTTGAAGGAGGGAGAATGCCGCCACATGTAAAAGTAGGAGTTATGAGGCGCCCTGTACGCCCAAATGTACCATGGTTTTTGCAGTGCCACAAATGTCAGAAACTTGACCACGTTAGCACTGATTTCAGAAGCAGAGTAACATGTCTGCGTTGCGCGGTACCCGTGATGGGCCTGTGTGTGCAGTAGAAGCGCCGAAGTGCGTTAACTGAGATGGAACACATAATGCAACCCCGGCGAAGTGTCCAAGGCTGAAGATACCACATAAAATGGTGACGTATCATTTGATGCACAAGAATACGCCAAAGGCGATCTGTCCCCATTGAAGGTGTTAATGCAAGCGGCACAAGTCGTACACTGCAAACTTGCAAGCAAGGCAAAGACAGGAATTCAACACCACGCGCGCACACCAATACAACGCCCGGGGTGTTGTGTTCGTGTCTTTGCCTCACATCCTTGTCCTATGCACGCAATCTTAGCTCTCCTTGGTCAGTGTCGTACTCGTGTGCATCATTCACAAATTTGTTAACAGCAGATTACCAAAAAAAAACACGCTGAGCCGCCGATTGGTGCTCTGCACCTGGTTTTTAGAGGGAGTATACACGCATATTGCTGGGGTTGAACTCGTGCTTGCTACTCTTAATAAAAGAACGAATGTCATGACTTCGCTTTCATTGTTCGCTGAGGAGGATGTTGCAGCACGAGCACAGCTCACCATATTGCCTCTCATCTTCACTCTCTCTCTTCTTATTTCTGCCTTTTCCACTTCTCTTCTCCAGTGTGGAGTAGCAGGCCAAGGAATGTCACTACGGCCGACCTCTCCACCCTTCCACACATTAAAGATGTCTCTCTCTCTCTCTCTCTCTACGAGTCCTTTACGCACAGCTCAACTCATTGGCCGCTTCTTGAGTTCCCCTGTCCGTTCTTACAGCAGCGCATGTGGGTGTACGCAGCTGGATATCGGCGGCAGGCTCCGCCTCGTGGCGCTGGCACTGAGCCGGACGGGCGATGATTTACATTATTGAGCGGACGCGCCAGCCGGGAGCCCGACAGGCGCCCGTCCGGCTATTCAGCCCTTTATCTACCGAGACGTGTTTTCATGGGACGGCGGCAGGCTGCCGCCATCTGCACCCAAATATCTCACACCCTCCAATGACCTCCCAGGCCTCCCGCTTTGTTGTCGTCCATATTTTCGACGGCGATCTGATTTAGAACGCCCTTGAATCTGTTTTTTAGTACTTTGTTCGAAATTTCCAATGTGCTGAAAAGAGGGAGATTTTTTTCGTGCGCTTATATAATAACTGTCAAACCAGATTTGAAGGTAAAGGTCAAGCAAGGAAACTCACACAGCGAAAGAAAGACCATTTTAAGTGGAAATGGCTCAGGATGACTGGCTGACTCTTCGATGACCTTGTATTTGTCAAAGACAGCGTGTCCATCTTTTTGGGTTAGTCTTATATGTTGTCAGCGTCCTGGACGCTGCTCTTTGTACGATATCTACAAAAGGAGGAGTTCGTAAAGGATTGCCTCACACGACTCGCCTTAATCGTGTGGACGACACGACAACACTTCGACGAGAGGCCCAGATGAAGATAAGTACTATTGCCGAAACGTTGGGTAATAAGCTCAGGCTTCTTTCACTGCTGATCTCTCATTTGAATTATTTCATTAGTGAATATAATTAATTAAATAATAATTAATTTCATAATCTGCACAGTTATATGGTTAAATTAAGAGAAAAGGTTGCAAACGATAACTTGACTACTCCCCAATCCGTAATCCGTCTCGCAGTAGCAGCAGCAACGTAAACGCAGATGATCACAAATGACACCAGCACAACTCAAGTGACAAAAAAAAATACCAAGATATTCGTGCTCTGGAAAAAAGCGTTACAGAGGACGGGACAGAAGTATTAAGCAGGAAACGCATTCTAACACGTGTTCAAACAAAAACTGAGAAGGAAAACTGGCTGTACAACAGCCCACCGAAGGCAAGCAGGAACGATAAGGTATCGTATTTGGCTTGGCTAGAGTTGGACCGAAAACGTGGACTTAATTGTAACAATATAATTTTTTTTTTCGGAGGTATACCTCAAAGGAATGCTTTTGGAATTTACATATGAGCCGAATGCCGAATATACGTTTATATGAAATTCATTAAAGATTCCCAGGGGCACCTAATTATACTTTGTGTTTACAATACAATAGCGTTAGAAGCTGTTGACGCCCTTAGATTGATTTATGTGTCATTCTTTCATAACTGTGTTTACATTTCTCTAGACGTCTGTCCAAACACAACCGTACATCTCACACTGTGTTACTGTACACATACTTGCCAAAGCATGTAGGCAGCCCCAAAAATCCCAAACCCAAAGCCTGGAGGCCGCGCTGCACACCTCAGCCTTCAGCGCAGCAAACAAGGCCGTAGGGGTCTCTCCCAGTTCGCTTTATTGAATGAAATATTTTCATTATCATCATTTTCTTCTCGTCAGCTAGGTGATAGTTAGGTGTTTACCCGAAGATGTCCAGAGGTGGCGACACGGACACAATAAAGCTACATCGAAACGTATAGATGTCACTTCCGGTATGGTCATGTCACTTCAGGCCCTGGGAATTATATGACCGACGACGCATTTATTTCGCGATGAGACTTCGGGTGCTGTCGCAATAATAAATAGAATACGCTCTATTAAAGAAATTTAATCTGCAGAGGGTGGAGAGCATTGCGATGGTGGTGGCTAGATCTAGCGGCAGTATCAACGTTTTCGGCCCAACACTATAGGCAAGCCAAATACGAAACCTCGTTTTCCCGGCAGGCCCTTTGGTAGATGAAGCGCTCTTAATGAAACTTGCATGTAGGATGGCGCCACCTTGCCCTCTGGTCAACTTTGAGAAACTCTGTGCTATATCATTTAGCGGCTTCAGTGACGGGAAGCTTTTCAGGAGCACATTCACGTCGTTCACAATCCCTTCCATTATTTTGTCAGTGACACTAGTATTGTGCTTGTCCGATGCTCAGGAACCAAGATTTTCTAGGGCGGGGGGGGGGGGGGGGGGTTAATGTTTATATCAATTAAAAACAGTCATTTTTGGCGTTTGTATGCGGTGATACTCGGACATTTTTTCTCCTTCTGTAGCCCCGTAGCTCGAGTTTGAACATCTTTCCCGACCCCACATCCAAATCTCCGAGAGAAACCATGGCACCATTAAACACAACCGACGCATCGCGACTGGTTGCGGCACATCTGAGCTGCCACCTTAAACATTGCTATTATTTTGCCGTCGCCTCGAATTGCGCAGTCAGGAACGAATCAGTAGATACGCATGCGCAAGTGCAAAGCGTGTCAAACGCAGCAACAGCTTCCCTTTTTGTTTCCTCGCGAAACCAAAAACCTCGACCACCAACCAGTACGGCATGCGGGGAATGAGATTACTCGCAGGAGCTCGCAGAGCCCGCAGGCAGCATTCCCAAGCCAGCAGCCATTGAGAGCAAAACAAGGAAGCATAAGCCCGCGCTTCAGCCCTGCTTCATGCAAGTTTCACCCCCTCCTGCCTTCATTCCACGCGTCGTTCCGACGGTCCCGAAACGGCCACAGCTTCGGTTAGGGACGACGCCAACGTCTACATGGGCGCGCCGTCGTTCCCCTGAGCTTCGTCCGTTCTCTGCTCATCTGTATTCGAGCAGCGGCATCAGGGATGGGGCATGGACGAGGCCGGAGCGGAGGGAAGACAGACTGCAGGCTTCTCTTCCTCCCAGAGCGCGCAATTTCCATGACCTTCAATGGCCTTCTGTGGCAACGGTGGCGTGAATGCCCAGCTGCTGCCACCACTGTCGCCTTCAGGACGCCGCGAACGACAGCCGTACTTGGAGAATTCTGCCCCCCCCCCCCTTCCCCCTTCGGCCAGAACCAGGCTACTTCGTACTCCCTGTCCTGAGTGAAGAAGATTAGTTAAGGTGATCTTGTTAGCGGATTAACACTATACTTAACCCCCCCCCCCCTCCAACGCCCCCTTTACAACTTTCCTTTTGTACATGCAAGCGGAAGCATCCCTGAATGCACCAAAGGAGAGGGCAATGACACAGCGCTGGAATTGTGTCGACAGAGCGCCACCTAGCGTAAGTAATTCCTAGCCGCAGTCGAATAAGGAATACCAAACCGAAGAACACCTCGGCTGGAAAGGCCGCCTTTCCCGCCTACCGCTTGCGGCCACACGCACCATTGTTCGCGAGGTCTCTGCGGAGGCTAGCTTCCGCGTTTAATGGCGGACGTAAATCTATTTTTTTCCGACCCCAACTCCACCGTTTCTCCGCACCCACCAGGGGCACCATCTCGATGCCTGCACTTGAGCATAAATGGATGGCACGTTAGTTTCCTTTTTGCATTATTTTTTCTCTTCTTTTATTTGCTTAGCTTCAACCGCTTTCGACGTGGGAGAAACTGTGTGAAAAGTGGCTTCCATGGTCGATTTCTCTCGAACGAGGCGCAATTCCGACGTTTTTGGGGAATACATCTCGGCGAATGAGCAAAAACTTGAAATCGTAGTCGCTTTTTCTCTTGCCTCGAGTGTGCGTATGAACGCATGAGCATGCATGCGAGAGACCGGCATTTGCTTTTCGTTAGGTACAGTCTTGGTCAGAAGTCTTGAGGCGTATAATGGAGCCATCACGGCACCATTAAAGATCAAAGGGCCTTGAAAGGCTAGGAGAAGGCTTCTTCTTGCGGGTAGAGAAGCTTGCTGCTTGGCGTGTGCTTTGAATGTCCCGCTGCACAAAACATTAAAGCAGCCTTCATTCCACTACACGTGAACGCTGTGGCCTGAAGACTTTTGACGCGGGGTACATACAATGAAGGCATTTTATTTTATTTCAAGTCAGAAAGTTGACACATTAAAGTGAACGGCTTCAAAGTCAAGAGTAATGTGATTAATGAAGTATGGGGAAAAAGGCACAAAATTCTCTTCTTTTTATAATTCACAAGTATATAAAAAAACAAATATTACACAGTTATTTGCTATACCATCTTGGCATCGTGCTCAGTAATCATAAAGAGGCCACTTTTAAAAGAGCAAAGTAAAATTTTACATGTTTGCACTGCTCCAGATGTCAGATTTTGCCCAAACTTCTGGGTAAGGATGAAACAATTCGAGAGAAAAAGAGAAATGCCCCTTCAAAATAATTACATCACTCAGTCTTGCAGTGAATACACATGAATTTGCCTCCATAGGTACGTATACAGTCTTTGTGAACCTATCCTTGTGACAAACACAGCATCCAGACAGAAGAGTGCACCGTTTTGTTACCTGAAAACGAGCTTTAGGATTTGATTGTAGGTCAGGCCGAATAGAGCTTGCTCCATTGCCAGAATGTGTTGTACGACTAACTGTTATCGCTCGCTGACAACAGTGTGACTCTCTACAGCAAACTCTGTACAAATGCTGCCCTTTGGTGGCCGTTTTTGGGAACGCTAAAACGTACTGGCTCAGGCGCTGCAGGGTGTTTTCCAGAGCTTCCTTTGCCTCTTCTTAGCGGCGGTCGGCAATCAATGTTTTCCTTCTGTATGTTCGGACCATCCCAGGCAGCGATAAAACAACGCAAAGCTTTGCGTTCAGTAATAAAATCGTTCAATTTAGTTGAAGCCGTGCATAACACGACCGTGTAATGTTTTGCTTAATGTATGCCTGCTGTTAAAATAATGCCATTCGAAGAACGCGAGACGCAAACGTTCTTCAAGATTGCATAGGATTACGTCAATGACCAGTTGCAATAAATAAAAGCTTCAGTTAGTCTAGGATGATTGGTCAGCTCAGCAAGATAGTACCAAAAAATGTGGTGTGCAGAAATTCTTGACTTCTCGGCCGCTTTCTCTTTCTCGGAATTTCATTTCGGAATTTTTTGTCTACTTTGAAATTGACAGTGTCTTTACCTTTAAGCGGAGTTGCAGTGGACACGTGGTGGGCCAAGCTAGCTAAATATCTATTTATTTCTTTTCTTTTGCACATTTAAAATTAAAGTATCGCTGAGTAACAAAATGTCCCGTTATGTCCCACTTTCCAATATCTGTTTCAACAAAGGAAGTCGAGTTCACAGTAAAGAGTTTGTTATACTCCAAGGCCTCAAAATGTGCGAGTGGTCATGTTTCATAAATATCAAGTGAATCTAAGAAATAAAGTAATATTAAGTTCTCATTAGTACGTACATCTCATTTCGCCATGCGGCGCCCTACGGACCCCAGAATAAATAATTGGGGCGCCGAACACCAAAAAGAGCGAGGCTGCCCATATTTCTTACCTTTTTTTAGTTTTCAAGAGCATCTTCTAAATCCTGTCTTTTACAGAACCATGTTTCCAAAAGCGATGACATTGGTAAGATGGTATTTTTTTCCCCAATTTGTTACAAGCCTCTCGAAGCCACTAGTCTTACCTTGTACCTCAGAGTGGCTTGCCGGCACAAATACTCTAAATCTTCTCAGAGGCAGAATTGACGAAGTATCCGATGCCTCCTCGGTGGTAAATTTTTTCTTCATTTTTCCCCCCTCTTAAAGCACGCTCGGCGACTTCAAATGAACACTGCAGATCTAAGTGTAGGGAGCTGGGCGCTTATCAGAGCACCCTATGTCAAGACCATTCGGCTGCGTTCTTGAAAAGACGGCCGTAAACAGAGAACCATCCTGGAAATGAAAACAAGACCGGAAAAAAGGCTAAAAGGGCGCTTTCAGCTTACACTGTTTTTTTTACATGCACTTCAAGTGATTCTCTAACTTGCCAAATTATAAGAACGTACGTGTCTTTCTTCTTTTCCTACCGGTTACCTATTTCTTTCTATATATATTTCTGCACTATTTCTCTATCTTTCTATCTCTTTGCACCTGATTTATTTTAAGCGGAAATATAGCAAAAGAGGGCAGATGATCAAGCTAACGCATCAAGTAAAGACTCGATCTGTTCGACTAGCTCCTTGTGCAGTTCACTAAAAAGTCTAAAAAGTTACTAACCCCCGTA